>NC_046154.1:68931825-68939325 GCF_011064425.1 Rattus rattus
GGCAGAGTAGGCTTCCAAGAGGCTATGGAAAACCACAACCAGCAGCAAGGAAGATAGAATGATGCATGTGAGGCGTGTTGAATCCTGGGTAGGAACTATTATTGAAGGTAGAAGTGGAATTTAAAGAGGAAGATGAAGAACATACACAGAATGTCTTCAATAAATCAGAGAAGAAAGTTTTCCAAACTTAAAGACAGACCAACCCAAGTAGAAGAATCATACAGAAGTCAATAAATCAGACCCAAATATAAACTCCACACAGCATACAATAGTTAAAACACAGAATGAAGAAGGGATACCAACTACTCAAGAGAGGTCAAGTCACTTAAAAGGGCAGGTCCATCATAAGGTCAAGCATAAGTGTTTTCAACCACTAAGTTTTAGAAAGATATGTTCCAAGTTGTAAAAGACCACAATTACTAGCCATAAATGTTAGAATCCACATATCTATTACAGTGGAAGGACAAACAAAAACATTCTATGACAAGAAAACAGCTATGCTGAAGATACTAAAAGGAGTGCTTCAGACTGGAGAGACAGGTAAACTCCTCAGGAACATATAGGTCTAAGAAGACACCACAAAAATCATCAAAAGGACAGGAATTAATACACACATATCAATAATAACTTGGAATAAACATCTCTTCAATTCTCTAGTATAAAGACACAGACAAGTAGATTGAATTGGAAAAACAAGAGCCATCATTTTGCTGCTTTTGATAAACACTCCTCAACATCAATAACAGACACTTGTGGGTAAAAGGATGGGGAAAGGTATTCCAAGCAAATGTAACTAAGAAACAAGCAGGATATCTGATTAAAAAAAAAAAAAAACAAAAAACTTCACAAAAACTTATCAAAAGAGATAAAGAAAGATAATACTTTAAACCTATTAAATAATCTACTAAGATGGTATTACAATTCTAAAGAGATATACACGAAACATATGTGCATCCAATTCCATACAACAAATACTACCAAAGGTAGAATTAACCCCAACACAGATATCACACGTGATTTCAACACCTAATCTCAAGAATAGACAGTTTATCCAGACAAAGGCTATACAAAGCAACTGTAGAGTTATCTGTAAAAAATACATTAAATGAACTGTACAGACATGTAAAGAACATTACAACCAGAAACTAAATAATACACATTCTTCTCAGCAATCCATAGAAATTTCTCCAAAATTAGTCATCGTTAGGACAGACAGCAAGCCTCAGCAAGTGCCCAGTATTCTATTGGACCACAACTGAGTAAATATGCAATAGGAACACAAACATTCCATGACTAGATGATAGATAGATCCCTGAAAATCACAAGAAGTAAATAAAGCAAAATCCCTAGGACTGAATGAAAAAACACAACACAAGGGTATCTGTGGAACACAGGGACACAGCACTGGCTTCTGTAGAACACACATACAGGGACAGCGTTAGTTTCCATACAACACAGGGAATGAGGAACACAGGGACAAGCACTGGGTTGTGTAACACAGGGACACAGTGCTGGCTTCTGTATAACACAGGGACACAGCACTGGCTTCTGTGGAACACAGGGACACAGCGCTGGCTTCTGTGTAATACAGGGACACAGTGCTGAGAGTCAAGTTCCCAGAACGGTTAGTCATTTCTATCTATTGCTGTGATAACTGCCATGACCAAAAGCAGTTTGCAGAGGAAAGGATTAATATCACGACCAAAGTAACTTGGGAAAGAAAGGACTCATTTCATCTGACAGCTCAGAGTCCATCGTGAAGGGCAATCAGGGCAGGAGCTCAAATCAGGAACCTAGAAGCAGAGCACAGAGAACACCTGCTTTCTCTCCAGACGTGCTCAGCCTGCTTTCTTATATAACTGAGGCCCTAGGAGGCTGGGCCCTCTTACACCTATTATTAATCAAGAATGTGCACTAAGGATCTCTCTTCCCAAAAGACCCTAGCCCATATCACGTTGAGAAACAAGCAAGCAAGCAACAGCAAAACCCTCAACAGCACAAATGTCACGTGCTGCATTTAAAACATTTGAGACTTCACATTAAGAACTTAATGATACATCTTACAGTTTGGGGACAAAAAGGAGACAAACTCCAAAGCAGTAAACAAATTGAAACAATCAAAATCAGGGCAGAAATCAACTAAATATAAATGAAAATAACAATATAAACAAACAATGAGACAAAGAGTTATTTCCTTGGAAACTTAATCAAGCTTTAAAAATCCACAGTTAAATTAGCCAAAAGAAGGGGGAAAGATTCACAACACAATTGGAAGTTTAAAGTGACATACTGAGACAGGTATCAATGCAATACAGAAAATCATATGAAGAGACCATAAACACAATTTCAATATATTGGAAAATCTAAAAGCAGTGGGTTTATTTCTAGTTGCGTACACATACAAATTAAATCAAGATGAAATAATGTAAGCAGGTATATAACCAGAGACAAGGTAAAGGCAGTCATTAAAAGGCTACCAACTAGAAAAAGCCCAGGACCAGATGGATTTAATGAAAAGTTGTGCCCTGACTTAAAGAATTAATTCTATCACACTGAGGTTATTCTGAATATTGAGATGGAAGAAGCACTTCACAACTCCTGTGATAAAGGCAGTAGTACCCTGACTCCCGTACACACAACACAAAAGAAATGTACAGAATGTAAATACACGAGCAAAGTTCTCAACAAATGCTGGCAACCCAAATTAAAGAGTAAATTTAGAAGAGCAACCAACATCATTAATTTGCTTCACTAGAGAAATATAGTAATAGTTAAATATATATAAAACAATAAATATTATCCATTGTAGAAACAAAAGAAACCTATTAATCAGCTCAATAAATAAAGAAAATGTCTGACAAAAAATTCAACATCCTATCATAATATAACTCCAAGAGGTTATGAATGGAAAAATCATAATGCAAATTATAAAATTCATATAATAAGCCTATAGTAGGCATCATGCTAAAAGGAGCATTCAAGGAATTCCAATTAATCACAAGAAAGAACATCTATTTTCTCTACTCTTATCAATACGGTATTTAAATTCTTAGTTATAATGTAAGACAAAAGAAGAAAATAAAAGGAATATGAATAATAAAATAATTCAATGTTTTCTTGATTGCAGATGATATTGTTTTATACAAAGGAAACCCTAAAGATTCCACCAGAAAAAATTACAGCTGATAAACATTTTTAACAAATGGCAGTTTATAGACTAATACAGAGAAGAAATTAGTGGCTTTCCTATATAACAATGACAAACATATTGAAAAAAGTTGGTCAAGGAAACAAGCCCATTTACAATAGCCACCCCTACACACAGACACACACACAGACACTCACACACTCACACACACAGACACGACAGACATACACAGACACACACACACAGACATGCACACATGTACAGTCACACAAACATATACACAGACACACACCACACATATACACAGACACACACAGACAAGCACACATGTGCATTCACACAAACATACACACACGCACACACACACAAGCGCACACACACGCACAATATATGTAAATAATTACCAAAGAAACAAAAGATTTCTGCATTGAAAAGTTAAGATACTAGAAAGGGAACTTGAGAAAGATCCCAGAAGATGGAAAGACTGCTCATGCTCTGAGTAGGAAAAGGTAAGAACTGTAAATGCTGCTGTTTTTAAAGGCAGTTGGTAGGTTAGACAAAATCCTAATCATAATCCAAGGCTATTCTACACAGACATAGAAAAACAACCTCAAAGCTTGTTGTAGGCTCAAAGAACTAAGGATAGGTAAAGTAAATTTGAACATAAAGAAGACTGAGTAAGGTATCACCACATCTGACTTTAAATTATACTGCACCAACACATGAAGAAATTCAGCACTCTGGCGCGCGCGCACACACACACACACACACACACACACACACACACACACACACACACACACACCCCACAGAGATCAATGGAATGAAATATAATTCCATGCAACTGTAGTCATGTGATTCTGACACAGATCTCAAAAATATACATTAGAGAAAAGACATCCCCAACAAATTGTGCTGAGAAGCCTCAATTTTAACATGTAAAACAATTAAAACTGAACCACTAAGTCTTGCTTTCCATATAACTCAACTCCAAATGGATCAGGACCTCAACAAAAGACACGATATCTGGAATCATGAGAGGAAAGGGGGAAAGTGTTGTGACTTAGAGACACAGGAGTGGACTTTCTGAGAAGGACACTGGAAGCACAAGGAAATAGGACAGGCACATAACCAAGGGGATCTCAGGAACTCACAACGCTTCTGTGTACCAAAGCAAATGGAAAATCAAATGAACAGGCAGCTCGGAGGATGGGAGAAAATCTTCAGCAGCTATAAATCCAACAGATCAGTTTCTAGAATAATATACAAAAGAAAAGGAAGGAAGGAAGGAGGGAGGGAGGGAGGAGGGAGGAGGGGAGGGAGGGAGGAGGAGGAAGAGGAGAGAAGAGGGAAGAGAAGAGAAGAGAAGAGAGAGAGAGAAGAGAAGAGAAGAGAAGAGAAGAGAAGAGAAGAGAAGAGAAGAGAAGAGAAGAGAAGAGAAGAGAAGAGAGAAGAGAATATAAGGGACTACTAAACACTTAAAAATGTATTCAACATCCTTTGCTATTATTAGGGAGATGCAGGTCAAAATGAACTCTTTGAGATCCTACCTCACTTCAATCATGGGTAAAGAAATGAGAGCAAGTGCTAGCACAGGTGTGGATACAGAGGAGCCGTATATATTGTTGCTGGCGATCCTAGGATAGCCACTTTCTGTTTCAGTCTGGCACTTTCTCAAAAAAGGAGGAGCTATACTGCAACATCTGCACCAACTCTAGCACTCCTAAGCATAGACCAAAAGAACTTTACATTCTAAGCAGGAGATACTTGCATCTCGGTTTTCTCTGTATTCTATACTTAGCTAGGAAATGGAGTGAATGAATACTGTGGTAAATACTGTGATGGAATACTACTCAGCTATGAAAGTGAACTTATCGCATTTGCAGGTAAACAGAACTAGAAAGAACATACTGAGTGAAATCTTCCAGACTTACAAAACCAAATATCACTATTTTCTTACTAATGTTGAACCCAGCTTTAAATCTTTTGTTTCATGTGTTGAACTTGTGGTCCATGTGGAAGTACAAAACTAGGAACTGGCCACTGGGGGAATGCAATTAGTGAGTGGTGATTGTACAATATAATTAAAATGAAAGTATAAGGGGAAATATTGGGGGCAGAATGGTTCAATAATTGAGGGGCTAGGGATAGAGAAATGTGGGGTTAGGGGGACCAGAATAAAGGGTGTATGATAATGTTTTATGGGAATCTTGATCTTGCAACCCCAATAAAATTTAATTAGAAAGATAGTAGAACAGAAGTGACATTGAGGACAGGGGAGGGAGGGAACACAGAGGGTTAAAGATTTAAACAGTGATCACCTTGGTTGGGTGGGGGGAGGAGGAGGAGTATGGCTGGACTAAGTAACTCTAAGGTTATATTTAAAACCTTATGGAAAACCACTGGTTTGTAAGCTAATTTGAAAATATTATTAAGAAAATGGAGTTTGAATAGTCACTCTCCATGGGTTGACAATGCTGTCCTCATAAGATATAAATTATTAAATGAAAGTCTCAATGCCAGATATAGGATACTGGCCCAAGATTTATTGGTCAGGGAGACCACATAAAGAAAAAAAATCCATTATTCTTGGCTTCCCATCAAAACTAGATGGTAAGACAATATCACTGAAGATACCACACACTTTGGTTGCAGGACATGGAAAACCAATCTCGAACTGACCAGGAAACTCTGCCAGCTGCATAGCAACCATAGTGCCAGAAGTTGCTATTAGGTTACTGGGGGAAAAAGCCATCACCAGTCTTACCAAGTTTTGGTTCTGCATGCTACAATTCTAGTCTAAAAGGCAAGACTGTAACATCAGCATGGCAGTCATGAATGGGTTAGATTTAAGGGTTTTTTCCATAGGAACTATTTCATATCCAGAACAGTAAATCTAGTCAAAAGCCCATGTCTGAGGAAGTCAAAGATCCCAAAAGTAAGCTAATATTTTTCTAAATGCTCATATTGCTACATTGGTTTCCAAATATGTACTTGTATACCAATAAATTTGTGCTGTTTGGACAGAGGATAAACGGAGTTTGTTTTTGTTTGTTTCGTTTTGCTCTATCCATATGGGAAGAAGTGACCTGGAGTGCTCAGCTGTAGAGGGTTGTCCATATCACCCTTCTCCCTCCCAAGGCTTAGGGAGTGTGGAAGCACAGTGGGCAGAGAGGCCGTCTGAGTCAGGGAATGTCATGGAGAAGTATGAAATGATACCTTCTGGACATGACAAAACTACTGCACATGAACTCAAGGCAGCCGCGGTTACCTGAACAAGACTTGAACAAGATCAACCTAGTCAAAATTCCAGCATGGATGGACGGCAAGCTCCCAAGTCCCATTCCTAGCTTAAACACTTGCTCTCAGCTGATGGCTGCTGGGAAAGTTCAGCCCATTTTTCTTTGGAAATGTGACTGGTGACAGGTAGCCCACATTAGTTATGCTAAATTGAATAAAATTTAAAAAACACTAAGTGTGATGCCATCTTGAGATTATCTAAAAGACATACCATAAAGGCTAAGACATAAATACTATTAATATCAGTATTCATTTATAAGGAACCTTGCTTTAAGATATACAAAGTTTGTTCATGTCTGGCAAGGTCCAGTTGGTCTGAAGCTCCCTTCTCAGGCATGAATCTGACCAAAAGATGGCTAAGAAATTGTGGGAAAACTGTAGGCAGGAGATTATGTCTGGGAGGAAGTTCAGGCAAAAGAAGACTCTCAAGGCAGAGACGTGCCAAGGAGGAACTCAGATAAAAGGCTCCAAGAGGCTGTAGGCTCACCTTCTGCCTGCAGAGCTCTCCTTAGTATACAGCAAACAATACATAAACAGCAATGGAAATTTAAAGACATGCTCGCTCCTGAAGTGAACCCACAGTCCTGTGTCTCTGTCTCCCATTGCACAAGCCATTCTAGGTCCCTGTGTTGCTGTGCTGCTCATGGCATTCACATAACATAACAAATGTGTAGAAAATCAAATGACCTGTTCAGAATTCCAGCCAATGTAGTATCAGGAAAAGGCTACCACTAATATGAATCAAGTATTATATAACACATATTATGGCAAATATTATGAGACATACTCTTAGACACCCTTTCTATTTTATCATTTAAGTTAGAGTCTCAACTAGCCATGACCTATTAATTTTCTCTTCAATAACCACATAACCACAATAACCACTAATTTTTCCTTGGATATCTATAGGGCATTGGATCTGAATCCCTTTTAAATCTACAAATGCTCAAGTCCAAATTTTAGAACAAATCACAATATTTCCATATAACTTTTACTTGTTTTCCTATATGTTTTAAGTCATTTCTACATATTATACCTGATGTAATAAATAC
>NC_046154.1:69244325-69479325 GCF_011064425.1 Rattus rattus
AAGATATAAACATGTGCCTAAAATACTAGAGTATTTCTTGTAACGTGAGAGAACACGAAGTGTTCCATACCAAAACGACTCACAGAATCGACAAATTCAGAAGTGACTACCAGTCTGCTTCCGGTGGGCCTAGAAGGAGTCTGGAATTTGGACCCAACCAGTACAAGGAACTGCAGGTGCTGGTGGCCCTAATAGTCTTTTTTTTTTCTTTCTTTCTTTTTTCTTTTTTTAAAAGAAGACTGGATCCACGTGAATAAGCTAACTCGCATTCTCAGGCCAGCTGTTGCTACTTGGGATCTAGTCAGGCATGGATCCTGGAAAAACAAAATTAAGCTTAACTATTGTGAATGTACATTAAACTTATGACTGTGGGGGGCGGGGGCTCCTTAATTCCAAGTCTACATATTTTCGAAGGCATTTAATTGTGACCTCTGAATGAAATTATGCGGTCTCTCCCTCTGCTTGGAGAAGAGAGAAAGGAAGGAGGGACGATCTTTTCTCTTTTCAGGAAGAAGCAGTGATCAAACCTGTTGTTCAGCCAACCAAATCTTCGCAGGATTCTCTGATTTCTTAGAGCTCAGAGTGTGCTAGAAACCTGTGCCTTCCTCCCGAGACAGATAAGCAAAAAGTTTGCTCTAGCGATGATAAATCTGCACGAGGCGGAGACGGTTTTGGCACACGGTGTACATTTAGAAAGATGAGGATGATTAAGTCTTCCCCCCTCCCCCCGAATCTTGCAGCCCGACTGTGTTTTGCTTCCATTTAAGAGATGTCCTCTGGGTTCGGTCCCCAGCTCCGAAAAAAGAACAAAAAAAAAAAAAAAAAAAAAAAAAGAGATGTCCTTCAGTGGCTGGCGGGTGCACGCCGAGCCTGCCGCCCGCAATCCGTGTTTTAAAGCAGGGCAACTTGGGTCGGCTGAGTGTCACCCCACACGTGTGACTGGTGTCCGTCGCGGGCGCCCGCTAGGGTGGCAGTCTCCTTCCTCTCCCCTGCCAGCTGCAGCGCCAGGCCCAGACCTAGGAAAGGGGAAGGAAGCCCTGGCCGCAAGCCGCCGTCTGGGCCGGCACCAAAGCCGCCGCTCCCAGAAACTTTTCGCCCTCAGAAACTGTGCGCAACTTTATGCCGGGTCCCCGGGCGCGTCGCGGTCCCTGGTCTTCCCCAGCCTTTCAGCCCGGCGCCGCCCAAGGCAGACAGAGCCGGGCCGAGCGGACCGAGAGCCGGAGAAGCCCGGAGCCGAGGCGCTGCGCCACAGTCGGAATAAAGTTCGCGCCCGGTGCTCGGCGGCGGCTCGCAGCCTTCCCTCTCCCCTCCGGGCTCCTCGCATTTTTCCCCCTTGTTGACAGCTGGGCGCTGGCGGCCACCTCCACTTCCACGCCCGCACCCCCCGGGGGGCGCCAAAGTTGTTTTTCCATCCACGGAAGAGGGGGGTGTGTGTACAGCGAGGTGGGGGTGGGGGAGGGCTAGACATCCTCCCCGAAGCCCCTAGAAAAGCTTGAGGACAACAACAAACCAGGCGGCGAACACCCTAGTCCCGACAGTTGTGCCGGGAGCAGAAACTTGTGCCGGCGCGGCCGCCGGTCCCCCCCGCGCCGCCGCGCGCACCCCGCCTCCCCAGCAGCCCCCCTCCCGGACAGTCCGTTCCCTTTTTTTCTTTTCTCCCTCGGCCCGGGGAGGGCGGGACAACTCTGAGCGCCGGCTCGAGGAGCGAAGCGCGACCCTGGGCGCGGGTGTAAATCAGTCACCTGAGCGCCGAGGGGCGCGGCGAGGGCGCGCGCGGGCGGGTGGGGAGTGGCGCGGGCGGCGAGCGCGGCCCGGAGCGGCCGGGCGGGGAGGGAGCAGGCCGAGCGGCGAGCTGAGGCGGCCGAGGGGCTGGTCCAGGCGCGGCCGCTAAGAGGAGACCAAGAGGCGGGGGCTGCACTTGACAACCAGCATGCCGAGATGGTAAGAAGTTTCCACCTCCTCTCCGCTTGCGTCTGCACTTGGTAGGGACAGACCCGGGCGGGACGCCCCGGGGCCGCGGCGGGCCGCGTTCTCCTCTAGCGCCGCGGCGTGAGGAGGCGGGCAGCCGGCGGCGCTCCCGAAATCCACCCCCCCACCCCCCAACTTGGCCCCAAGTTCTCGAGGTGGCTGCGGGAGGGAGGGCGGGCGGGCAGACGGACCGGAGCGAGGGCTCCCCGCGCCTTAGGTGAGCGGCGGCCAGTCGCGGACTCTGGGGACTGGGAGCCCTCGGGGAGGGCGCGGGATGCCGGGACCCGGGATGCTCGGAGCTGCCGGGACCCGCGGCAACTTTCCCAACTTGCCGGCCTGTTCAGAGCCCCGAGCGGCGGCTGGGCACGGGTGCCGGGGCGCGGCCCGCGTGGGGACCGCAGCGATGCCCGCGCGGCTGCGGAGGACGCGGACGCGGCCAGGCAAATCCCGCTAGACAGACACGTGTGTGCTTTCCCGAAGTGCGGTTCTGAAGCAGCCGGCCCACTGCGCTCACACGCCGACTGGACGGCGGGATTTGAGACCTGAAAGGGGGCAGAATTAAAAAAATAATAATGATAACAGTGGTGTTGGAACTCAGGACAAAACTAGACGGGATCTCCCGTGGGATGAGGCGAAGACTTAAAAAAAAAACTTGTAAGTGCCAAGTGGTGGAGGAAACGGGATGGCACGACGCAGAGGGATTCCAGTACAGCCCCTGGAAGGGACGGCTTCTCTGCAGCGAGGAAGCAGGCAATTAGTTCACCCGGTGATGAGCCGCACTGTCCGCTTTCGGGGAAGTCATTTGTTAGAAATGGGGCTTGACCACTCTTTTTCTTGGAGTTCCCTACCACCCAGTGTCGCTGTTGTTAGCCCCACTTGGGGCTCTGATACAAAGTGGGCCCTATGTACATGGGATGTATAAGAAACGGGGTGATAGCAGGTTGACATTTTTTTCCCTTTTCCCTTCCCCCGATGTGACATCTCTTGTTTCAGAGATCAAAGTCACAACTGGAATGTAGGAGATGGTACTGTCAAATGCAGACACAGACACATACAAAATGCACCAGGACTGCGGTTACAGTAATGCTGACAGAAATTAAAGAGGTTTTGAAAGCAGCGTGCGATTTATGATGCTTCCCATTTACCCTAGAGTCAAGCTGTTGTAAAACTGATGTACAAAAGACATCATAAAATAATCCTGTGTACCCAGGATTAAAGTGGCAGAAAGTGGCCTGTTTTATTAATTTTTATGTACTTCGTGAACAGTTGTAGTTGTTGGATCCTGTGTTTAAGTGAGGGATCAAAACAAAATATGAAATATATCTGTTTAGAGCCGGAGAGTTTCTTGTAACGGCATTTTACAGAACACTGTAAAAGCCAGTCGCACGCCTTTTCTTCGCCTGGCCAGTGTGACTGTCTACGGTTCTATTCCCATATACTGATCACTAAGCAATGGCTGAGCCCATTTGTCTCCCAGTGTTTTGTATTCTGCACGTTTAGATGGTTTTGTGCACAGACCCACATGCTTTAGGTGGAATTTATTTCCGACACTAAGCGTTCCTGCTCTGAAGTTGTCCTCTAGTGCCAAGCCTTGAGCAAGTTTGAGAGAACTTCCTTTCTCCCTTCCGAGTCATGCACACGAGAATCCTTTGTGAACCCTTAAAGGCTCTGTATTTTAGATCATATTTGTAGCCGTTTCATCTACACTTGTTCGGTTTTAGTGGAGTTCTGAGTTGTAGGTACTCTTTCTGTTCCCGGAGAGCAGTGGATTTAAAATCCAGATTGCTAATTACTTTACCAAGGCATAGGGACATCTTCACCTGAGGTAAAGACTAGCAAACCTAAATCTGAACTTTGTGTAGAGGATCTTTCTAGGGGTAGGTCTGAAATGCCCCAACCCCCTAATCCACTGAGACTATTAAGTTGGTTTTGCATGTAAAACTTTGGGTAAAAGAAAAAATAAACCCTCGTGTGATTTAAAAAAAATATCGAGGAAATATTAATAGCAGTAGTGCATTGCTAATACCTGATTTTTTTCTTTTTTTTCCTTTTCTGCCTGAGATGTAAGTTATCTGTCAGGCAGGGATATGTGATTACAAAGGGGAGCAGACAAAAGCAGGGCTGACTGTTGCTATATTAAAATGTAAGTGTTACAGTTTGAATTTTCAAGCGAGAGTTTCTGAGTTCAGTGCTTTACATAACATTTTGTCCTAATCTTGCTTGCTGTCAGGGATGTTTCATGGTTGTGCAATTGCTGCAGTCAAGAATGCCAATTTGCATTCCACCAGTGTCATTTGATTACTTTTATCTGCGAAGCTCCAAGACCGGCCCAGACCTCTCGTTTCATCTTGCCATGTCACGAGTCAATGCTGTGTCGTCTTTTCAAAAATCTGCCTGATTTAGACAAGAAAGAAAAGTACTTTCATGTTGCAGCCGCAGTCCCCTGCTAACTTGTCAGCAGCAGGATATGATTCACTTGGGCCCAGAAGAATGGAACAGAGAGGCGGGTTAGACGGTTCAATAAAGCCCACGGACAGGTAGTGTGTGACGTCCCCAGAGAGCTGCAGTTAATGAAGAACAGGTCTGCTTAGTTCTCCACGCGCTGACCTGGTGCTGTCCCCACAGTTTTCTCATTTGATCTTTTCCAGCAAATTGATCTTTTCTTGTATTTTTTTGCCTTCCAAGTTAGTCCTTGAGGGACTGAAATTAGCAGAGCAACTTAAGTTGGATAATACAGCTGTTCAGAAAAGAAGAAATTGGACACTGGCAAAAAAAAGGGGGGGTGCTGAGGGGGTGGGAGAGGAGAAGGAGCTATTCTTTTTGTTGTTCCTGGGAATATTTCCTAGATTAAGGGAGTCCAAAGTAGGTGATGACTCGAAGCTAGCGGTTTCCCTTACTTTAAATTTAGAGCTAAGCCTCGGGGCTATTTTAAATATTCTGTAAATGTTTGAAAGGTGGCTTTAGCAAGGTTGAAGAGTTTGATTTAGCAATGCTCATACTCACTTGTTTGGCGTGATGTGCCAGGGTGACAGTGGCTTTTATGGCTATTGAAAGGCGAGCAGAACATCAATGGCATACTTCAACTATATTATTTATAGTCTTCTAAATAAGTACAATTCCCAAATATTCAATACTGAATTGCTGAAAAGATTAAACAATAAAAAAGTCATTAACAGCATTGTGTATAAATATTGTGGTGCACGAAGATTTTTTGTCTATGAATTACCATCAGTATCTTTGTTTTACATAAATTCTACAGATGCACTGTTCACAGAGTGGGTTATTCTCTCCTCTGAGGTTTCCCTTTTAAATTTAAAGGTAGGCTTTTAAAACTGAGACCAGGTTATAAGTTGGATTTCTTTGAATTATTCACATGTTGATTTTTGAGATTAAAATTCATTTTCTACAAGGTGAGTAAGTCCAGACTGAGAGAGCATGCGTGGTTGATGCAGGTTACAGTTTCACTATAGAGTTCTTGTACATAGAGCTTGGGTTGGGAGCAATTAATAGTCTTAACTTGATGAATGTATAAAGGAGTAGTGCTTTCTGAATTCCTCTGCAGATGGTCTCATTTAACATCTGCATCCTGACAAGAAACAGAGTTGAAAACAGCAGTTCTCCTGCAACATCTCTTGTTGGTCAGGAGTTACATAGTATAGTTGGGTAGTAAGCTAGAGGGAGCCTCATGATTTTATTAGATATACTTAAGGTTTAAAAAAAAAAGAACTCCTGCAGTCAGAATGTTGCACAATAACTGGCTTAGAGTTTAGGCTTGGAGGTAACACACAAATACACACACACACACACACACACACACACACACACACACACACACACACAGAGTGGTGATAGCAACAGAATTTCCTTTGAGAACATTTAAGGAATCAGCTAAGCTTTCTAGGACTCTTCCTTGTAGGTGATTTGAATGAGGTAAAGTGCAACCAAACGTTCTAAGTGTTTGAGTTTGTGTAACCACTGTGTCCCTTTGTCAACTGAAGGACATGTTGGTATGCCCACCTTCAAACTACCATTAAAAGCAGCTTCCTCCCCAGTCACAAAAGCTACTTCTTCTCTCCAGAGATAATGTTTTGAAGTAGTTCTGTGCACAACTCCAGATTCTGGAAAGAACACTCCTTCAAAAGAAGGGGGCTTTGTGTTGTCACCATAAACAGCAAATCATTTTAAAGTTTGGTGTATTATTAATCAGTAAATGAGGCACATTTAAACGGCAGAGTCAAATGTTTTCTTATTTACCGTTTAGCATTTGCTAATCAATCCAACCAGTGACATTTGTGATATGTTTATATTAAATAATCAGCGACAGCGTTTGCTTTTCATTATTGATATACTACTTTTTAGGAGCATTACTTTGGCACTTATTTACCATTTAAGTAAATCTTATATCCAGGGAGATAAACTGCCCAGATTTCTCTTCTTGCACAGTAGCTCTCATTATGTTGCTAGCCAATAAAAGTCTTTATTTGTTGCTTATTAGAACCCTCAGTACACTCAAAAGTTCAGCTCTAATTTAATTTGGGTGTTCAAAGAGCCTCCCTTGTTTTAAAACACGTTCTCAGTATTCCTTTACCATTTGTTGTGAGCATATTCTAACTCATGAATATGCATAAGAGCAGTAGTACAGACGTGTCATTTTAAAAGTTTCTGCCATAACAGAAGTGTACCGTTTTCTTTAAAAAAAAACAAAAACAAAAACAAAAAAACAAAAAACAAAAACCAAACATATATATTACCATGTAAATTCTGTCCTATTTACTGCAATTTCCTAGACATTCTGGGGCATTTTCACTTTTTTTGTAGTAATTTAAATCATTTTGCTCTACTGATTTAGGATTTGTCCCTCAGAGTCCAACCTTGAAGGTGTGGTGAGAGAGGCAAAATCTAAGTTTCGCAATCAAGAGTTCTGGTTAAAGCACGTTCACAGTTGCAGCCCCCTTGAAATTATGAGGGGTTTGTTTTTTAATTTACAAATTGCCAGCATGGTAAGTTCTTTATGGCAACTGCTGGGCAGTTTTACAGAGGCCAAGATACTTGTGGGTTTCAGTTGATGTGTAACTGATGACACGGGCTAAGGACCAGAACTCTAGTATCAGGGATCCTTCCACAGGGAAGGCAGGATGTGGAACTGCTAAATGAGTCAGTGCATGTGTGTCTGACCAGCGGGAATCACGTCAAGTCTGCCTTCTACACACAGGATTTAAGACTTGTCCGAATGTGCAGCATTGTCTTGGAGCTGGGGGTTCATGAGTTCGCAGTCCCTGCTTTGTTTTTGTGTGTTTAGTACAAAGACATAACGGCCCACACAAAAACATTTTTCTCTTATTATGACCTTAACATTTGCCAAAGTGCCCCATACTGAAATTCCTTTTTAGTATCTTTTTTCCCCCCTTAATCCAAAGCCAGACGTGTACCCAGACACAAAGCCTCTGTGTATAGCAAGCTGTTTTAAATATTGTGACTCGGCGATGTGCTGTCCTTTCTCTGCTTGAGCCAAGGGTCTCTGCTCAGTGTCTGTGGATTACCAAGCTCCTTCTTTATTGTATGTCTTGTCAGCCATTCCTATTCATTTAACCTTTCATTAGTGTCTGTGCAGCTTCACTGTCTGGAAAGGCAAGGAGAACCCGAAAGGCCCCACTGTCACAGTTATTAGATTTCTCCGTTACATCCCAGCAACCACAAAGAAGTAAGAGTGCAGACTATTGTCGTGCATGCTGCTGTCCTGGGGTGCAGCTCTTCTGTGCATGTCAAGGACATGTGCCACATGTTGATATGCATCCCAGGAATAAATGCGCAACATGGGGGATAGGCTGACAGAGGCAGTAATGAGCTTCGTAGGAGTTATTGCGAAGACTAACAGTTAGTGAAGGAATTTTGCTTAACTGGCCAAGGAGATAGACGGAGTTGAGAGTTGCCAAGATCTGCCTGTGCGGAGCTTGTCAGTCACATTGTTTTCATCTAAACTTCATTTGAGGGGAAAATGGAATACCTCTGACAGGAGTGAAAGTCTTCTTTTCTCCTTTAGTCTCAGAGGACAAAAATGTTATTTCTGATGGTTACTATGGTACATTATGACCATTTTCATATCGACTAAATAAGATATGCGAGTGATTATGTT
The DNA here is from genome assembly GCF_011064425.1 of Rattus rattus. NCBI lineage: Eukaryota > Metazoa > Chordata > Mammalia > Rodentia > Muridae > Rattus > Rattus rattus. Next base: position 69,252,427 of record NC_046154.1, read on the forward strand.
ACTTATTTCTCCCTAATTTTTACACACTGCAAAATAATGAAAAAAAAATGTTTAACAGGGATGTGCATGTTTTACAAATCTATTTCTAAAAACGGAGCACATGAATCTTCTCATACTCCCTCTCTGCTGTGGATTTCCGTGCCACAGTGTGATATCACCTGGTTCTTATACATGTGTTTTCATGGTTGCTGTAATGTGGAGGAGGAAAGGAATGGTTATGGGTCATTTTCACATAATAATAATGACAAATACTTGTAGATTTAGCATTGGAAACGATTCCACCTTAAGCTTCCCAGTGAAATCACTCTTTAGGAACGCTCAGAGCTGGGAAGAGAGCTCAGTTGGTCTAGTGTCTCCCACATTCACATGAGGGCTTGACACACTTGCTCCCCAGCATGCACAAAGGGCCAGGCACAGTGCCTTACACTGGGAAGGCAGTGACAGGCAGGTCCCTGAGGTCCACTGGCCACCCAGCCTAGCCTCATTGGTGAGTTCCGGGCCAGTGAGAAGAAAGCGGAGAACGGAAGTGAATGCCATTGGCTCTGGAGTCTAATCTTCACCCCGTCAGTATTTGGGGCTGTCTTGGAAAGCAGTTTTTAAAGTGAGCGTACAATGTAATGGATCCCGTTGTAGCGTTCCTGTGCATACACTTCTTTATAGAGGCAGTAATACAGGCATTGCCTGCTCATCCCCATTAGCCAAACAACCTGTTTGGTAATCGCTAAGGCTTTCTCCCTGCAGCTGCTTGACGATATAAATCATAGTGGTTTACTTCAGTTTTAACTACTTTATTGTGAGACACCTTACATACCATGTAATCACCATTTAAAATGCACATTAATAATACTTTACTATATGGGCACACAGTTTCTTCTGCCTTCACCAGTTTATGCATATTTTTGACTGTTATGCGTAACACTGCTCAGAACTTTGGGAGAGGGTCAGACGTTTCTGTTTCTCTTGGATGCACACCTGTGAGAAGAATCGTTGGATTGTACCGCTTTCTTTGTTCTCCATTTGAATTGTCTTTAAAACAAACAAACAAAACAACCGAAATACATGTGTGGTGAAAGTTTGGATTATGTTGGTTCTCTCTTTTACCACGAGGCATTCAGGGGTTGAACTCAGGTTCTCGAGCTTGGCGGCAAACGCCTTTACCTGCTGAGGCATTCGCTTGCCCCAGGTTGCCTTTTTATAGTTGAGATATAAAAAGCTGGTTACAATCCTTTATCTGATTCAAGATTTGCAAATGCTCTCTCCCATTCAGTGAGCTGTCTTTTTACTTTTTTGATGTCCTTTGAAACAATTTTAAAAATTTTTTGAAAGAAGTTTTATAAGAATTTTTTTCCAGACAAGATTTTATTGCATGTTAAATGGTAACGACTCAATAAAAGAGGCACAGTGACCCTCAGAAAAGTTCCTAGCACCGTCTATCAGGGTAAGATGAGACATTGTAAATTTTGATGAAGTCCAACTTACCTAGTATTTTCCTTGTTACCATTTTTGCTATGTTGTCAAAAATAAAACAAAACCCAAACCCCCAACATGTTCTCACTCAACATCCTGAAGATTTACGCCACGTTTCTTTTCCTGCTTCTTTCTGTTCTCCTGGATAGCATTGTGCCGAAAGGTTGCTAGACCAGACCATGCAGTAGTCTGCCTTTTGTGGTTTAGAAATTCCTTTTTTTGGTGTGTGTGTGGGGTAACTTTTGTACTGTTTTATGCTCTTGCCAAGGGTGTTCACGTGTTGGAGCTTCTGCATGTTGTCACCAATGACTGCTGTTACTTTATGATAGTGACAGAAACATGACTCTAACAGCTGTGAGGTGACATATCCCTGTGTGGTTTTGTTGTCCCTGCTGGCCTTGAAATCTAAGGATGGAGTGATGCTTCCTTTTATCCTCCAAGCCACCAGTACTGATATTAAGTCTCGGTCCTCACCCATGTGAGATAATCACTCTACCACCAAGCTGTATCCAATGTCCAGCTCTTTTTGTGTTTGTTTTGAGACAGAGTCTTCCTAAGTTGCCCGGACTGGCCTTAGTCTCGTGGATTTCCCGTCCTTCTGCCCCAGTCTTTCTAGTAGCTGTTACGGACTTGAGCCAGCCCTAGTTTCTGATTGTCTTCTAGCCTCAGCGCTCGTGGGGTGGCTGTGAAAGGGAAACAACCCCTTTTGGCATTTTGTCCATTTTAGGGTTGGGTTACATGGTTTTGCTGGTTTTTGAGTTTTAGGAGTTCTCTATACATTTTGGATATCACCGTCCTTATTAAAAATTTACAAATGTTTTCCTCTCATTCAGTGGGTTCTCTTTCATTCCGCCACTTGCTTCCTTTGCCCTGGCCGGGTAGGACCTTTTAAGTTTCGCGCAGCTCTGTGTGTCTGGCCTTGCTTCCTTTGCCATCAGTGATTTACATTTAAAGCTTAGATTTATCTGATCCCTAAAAGAGTAGACGCTACGTTAAGAAAGAACATTCTATTGTTTAGGGGAGAGGGGAAAACAGTTAGCAACTCTTGGTGGTACTCCAGGGGACAAGAAATGTGTCATTCGGAAGCCAGGAGATGATAGGTGCGGGTTCTCTGTGAAACAGCTTGGGTTTACTTTGATGTTCCTTAATTATCATTGAGTTTAAAAGCAATCTAGGTGTTCTGTATGATAACAGACACACTTCGTGCCCTGGAGGGTGGAATTAAGTACCTAGAAATAATTGTTTTTGGTTTTATAAATACCTCAAAAGGAAAGGAGGGAAAAAAAACATCATTGAGAAAATTTGTCTTCTAGACATCCCATCATGAACAAAACATCACCAACAGAGATAAAACTGAAAATTGTTTCATGATACCCAAACCTAAAATAACCGGCTCGGTTAAGTTTTAAGTAAATACTGTGTTCAAATCTGGCATGATGTGTTTGCAAACAGCTCGCTCTCTCGTCTACCAGGTGTATTTTCAAAGCATCCTGCCTTGGAGTTAGAGAAACCTGAGAGCAGGAGAAAGGTAACTTAATTTAGGGGCAGTGATGTTAGCTCATACTTGAGTTAAAAGGAATATTTTAAGGGGTTGGGGATCTAGTGGTAGAGCGCTTGCCTAGGAAGCGCAAGGCCCTGGGTTCGGTCCCCAGCTCCGAAAAAAAAAAAAAAAAAAAAAAAAGGAATATTTTAAAGGAACTCCTAATGTTCTTTTCATTCATGCTAATAAAACCTATATTCATTTCTATTGAAATAGTTGCTTTTCCAGTATTCTGATGGGCCATTGTTATTTAATTGCTTTGTCTGCTTTTGGCATTGTGCCAGTTACTTTAGGCAAAATTTCATTGTTCTTTAGCATCAACTATTAATTAGGTGGCCAAGTGGTCACACTTATATTTGGAGAGAATTGGGTTTTTTTTCCCCGTATAAGGGTTTACACATGAAAATAGTAATTAGCCAATTTAAAGTGATACCTCATGACATAATTTGAGGATTAACTTTCTTCCCTGTGGATATTCTGTAAAGAATTTAAAATAATTTATAAAATTGGTCTGACAAAATTTTTGTGTCTAGCAGATTGGACCGAGGCCTCTCATGTAAGAGAGCATTAGCATTCTATACTGACCCACATCAAATTTTACAATTTGCTTCATTGGTCAAACAATGTTACATTTCTGTTCTTAGTATATCTTGTCATGTCCATATTGAATTAAGAAAGTCATGTGTAATTATGGATTGATATATTCGAGGACATAAAGAGTGTCACTAACTAGAATGGTAAATTATGCAAAGAAAGGCCCCTCAGTTCCCTGTCCCAAGGCGTCTGATCTCTTTTATTCTGTAATTAGCAGATTAGAGTTCACTCCATCAACACCTGCCAAGTTTGCATCCAGAAATAGAATGAAAGTTAAATTTTTTTCTCTCATTCAAAATGATTGGAATAAAACATCAGATTTCTTTGGAAACAGTCTCGCTCCAGAGCATATTAGCTCTAAATAAAATTAACAGTGGAGTTCGTTTTTAATCTCAGAAGTTCTGCCAGGTCTTAAGCCAAATTTAAATGTGATCAGTTTATTTACAATAGTGTCTAGAACAAGAGTTAGGATCATTCCTCAAAGAATGCACTTCTTAAATATTCTTCATATCTTTAAGAGATGAGCTATGAATCTTTATTTCTTAGGTGGTTGGTACCTTACTATAAAGAAAGGGACAACAAATCCATACCCTCAGTACACTCTCATTGTAGCCAGTGATTGCCACTTGTTTTCTGGTGTCCTCCTAGTGGCTTCGATGGTCCATTGGAGTGATGACTCTCCTGATGCTCTAATCCCAGAGCAGTGGATCTCTATAAATTTGAGGCCAGCCTGATCTATAGAGGGAGTTCCAGGACAGCCAAGGCTATACAGAGAAACCCTGTCTGGAGGAACAAACAAACATAATTATCATATGAAAGACTTAGAGCTGCTTATTGGTCATTGATCACAGTGGCACTTATGATCACAAAGAGCAATCACTCAATGACACGATGACAGTTTGAGTGTGTACAAATGTGTGGCAGGAGTGTCTGTGAAACGCTGGGAGGTGTTGCTGTGGTCCCAGTTATCAGAAGATAGAGGTGGGAAGATGACTTGAGCCTAGGAGTTGGGTAAGAGAAAGAGAAATAGATTGGTAGTCAATCTGATGGGTTTAGGTGTATTTATTCATGACATAGATCAGTAATGAGTGGGTCACCAAATGTTCTAGTGATATTAGGGAATTATATTTCTGAAGTACCGATATGGCAGTATCATAAATCATTGTTCTTGCTTGATACCAAACTGAGAGTGGCATGGGACTCTCATGAATCTTAAGAGCCATCAGTTGGACGGACATCTGTTTGCTATATGTAGAATAACTCACGGGGTTTCACATGAAAACTTAGGCTGGTGGTTCTCAACTTGAGGGTCAGGACCCCTTTGGGGGTCAAACAACTCTTTCCCAGAGGTTGCATATCAGAAATCTGCATGTCAAACATGTGTATTACATCTTGTAACAAGGAAAATTGGGCTGGAACATGAGGGGTCTGGTGGAGAGAGGCTAGAGGGAGAGGGTACTGGAATCGGGGGGCATTATAAGGGTGAGGTAGAAACCTAGTGCACTAGAGACTCCAAGGAACCTACAAGGAAGACCCTGGCTAAGACTCTTAGGAATACAAAGCCTGAACCAGCAGTCTTCTGTAACCAGGCAAAACTTGCAGTGGAGGGAATGGGACATCAGCCCAGTCACAAGATTTCATTGTATAATTTATCCTACCTGCAAGGTGGCACAGAACTTGCGGGTGTGGCCTCCAATCAATCTTCACCTTGAGACCTATGCTGTGAGAAGGAGCCCACCCCTGACACTGCCTGGAGGACCAGGAACCAGAGGCCAGTTAGTCCAGAGTCCCAGAATAGAATCAAATACATATGGTCAATGAAATGATTCTTAATGATACTCTTGCTATACTTGTAGACCAGAGCCTAGAGCCTAGCATAATCACCATCAGAAAGTTTTCATCTAGCACAGATGCAGAGTCCCACACCTAAACATTAGCCTGGACTGGGGGAATCCTGAGGAAGACGGGGAGTATAGTAACCAGAAAGATCAAGAACATCACAAAAAAACAAAACAAAACAAAAACAAACAAACAAACAAAAAAACCAGTCAACTAACCAGGGCTTATCTGGGTCATAGAGACTAAAGTGGTAATCAGGGAGCCCTCATGGGTCTGTCCTACACTGTGTACATATATGCTATGGTTGTATATAGGTTGATCTTGTGGGAAATTGTCTTTGACTCTTTTGCCTGCTTTTGGGACCCCTTTTTCTCCTACTGGGTTGCCTTGGCCAGACTAAAAATGAAGGGAGGTGCTTGGGAGAGACTTGGAGGGGAAGAGGGAAGGGAAACTGAGTTAGGGATACAATTGTATGAAAGAATAAAAAAAAAGGAACAGTAGCAAAATTTTTATAAAGTAGGAATGAAAATAATTTTATAGTTGGACGTCACCACAGTAAGAGGTGCTATAGTAAAAGGTTGTAGCATTGGAAGGATTGAAGATCACTCACTGTCTTCGACAGTCCTCTGCTGATTGATTAAAATAAGAAAAGCTCTTAAAGTTTGTGAGGTGGTTTTAATGTTTTAGTTCTACATCCTGCCCAGGTGTGTGAGTTCTAGTAGCTTTGTTTTCCAAAGTAGAACTCAAAATTTAGATGTTTTTAGTCTTGTTTTGTTTTGAGGCTGGTGGGGTGGGGTAGGTGGTGGGCAGGTGGGGGTGAGGGTAGTATCTCAGGCTGGCTACAAAGTTGCTATGTAGCCAAGGCTGGCTTGGATTTCCTGATTCTTTTTTTTTGTTGTTGTTGTCTGGAGAGTTCTGTTACTGCAGTGTAAACACCCCACTCCTGACTACATTGTATTTTTTAATTTTAGAAGGTAAAGTTTATCAAACTTTTGAGGTTTTCACACAGACACGTGAATGTGAGGCTGAAAATAATAAGCACACACAGACCTGTGCTTGTGTGAGGTAGGAGTAACAGGCACACACACACACACACACACACACACACACACACACACACACACACACACACGAACATGTGTAAGACTGTAATGAGGGCAAACATCTGTGTGTTCCTGTAGATGGAATTGTCAAGTCCTTTACAGCCTGATTTAAGTCAGTATCACATTATCTGAATGTTGCTCGATACTTTGTTGCTTTGGAATTTGATCAGAGGACATTAAGGCTAGACAGGGCAGTCCTGAGTACTTCCTCTCCGATAGGCAGAGATTTGATTGTTGATTTTAGGGCAGCTCTGCCCCTCTCCCAGGCAAAACACCTAGGTAAAGAACCCCAGCAGCCTTTACCCGGCTGACTGAAGCTGCTTCCCGTTTCTGCATAGCTTAACATATCCCTTATTAGCATATATTAGTATTGCCAAGCAGGTGTCCTGGAGGCTACCTATTACAGTGGCTGTATCTGTTCCAGTGTCTGAGGAGTTTGATGAGGATACCAGTGCTCACTTTACTCACTTAACACTTCTTGGGGAATGTACCATGCTCCGTCCTTACGTGCAGCATGGTGTTACTGTGAGGTAGGGGACCATGGAGATGGGCCAGAGGCAAAGACTGCAGCTTGACGAAATAGGGAGCTACATCATATAAAGAATGGGCATGGCTCTAGTTACAAAATACTGAAGAAAGCCGTCTATCTCAGCCTTGTAGGGAATGCCATGGTCTGACGCTGACCTAATATATTGGAAGAATGAATGCTTTTGGTATGGTGTGAGTTGTGTTCCTTTTTTTGTCTTCTGCTTCTTTTATCTCTTAAGTTTGGGCCAGTATTAGACACCAAAGATTCTTAATAGCATTGCATACTATGCGATGTCTGACTTCCGGTGCACTGCTTTATGATGAACAGAAGATCAAAAAGTGAAAGCAGTTCTCTATAGTTTGATAGTGGCACTGAACTTTTTGCGAGACTTCTTTTCAGCTTTCAGCCCTTTGTTCCTTCATGAAGACTTTATGGAGACAGACTTGCCATGAGGATGTATAAAGATAGTAAGACTCTCAGCATCCACCTGATAGCAACCGGTAGGACAGAAGTTGGAGGAGCCATCAGCTCTCACCACTCGTCTATGCACATTCTTAATCTTACTCGTGGTTTTCAGTAGTGTGCAGGTTCAAGGGCACTCACTCTAAAAGCGGGACATGTTTTATTTGTTTAAAAAGTTTCTTCCATTTGAAGTTTTACATTTGGAAATGTGATGGTCTACCTTGAAGGTTAAGTGGGAGTGGGTGGAGGGGAGAATGAAGAAATTACAGAGGTGATGTGCAGCAAGGATGGAAATGGTAAGTAGAAAGATTTGTTGAAGGACTAAGATCTAGCCTGCTCAGAGAGCCCATGCTTACATGCTGTAGGCCTTGGAATCAGACGATCGTTAACCAGACCCAACCCCAACCCCAACCCCAACCCCAACCCCACCCCCAACCCCAACCCCAACTCCAACCCCAACCCCAACCCCAACCCCAACCCCAACCCCATGGTCGTTTCCAGCACCTATTTCTTAGGACACCCCGCATCTTCCTCTTCTGTCCTCTGAATTTTGCTGGCAGGTCTCATCAGGTAGACCTACCCTCCTGTCACTCAGAACTTTTGCTGCTACCATCTGCCCTAAGACACATCATGTGCAACGCGTCAGTCTTGTGTTCGTCAAGTGCGACAGTTAAGAATTCCATCACGAATGGCATGTCACCATATCCCTTGTGGGATTTTCAAGTCTCTCCACTTAGAGTATTCGTGCTTAGGACCCCTGAGATTGTGCTAAAATGTGAGAAGATACATGAAATATATTCATGACGCAAATGGTAGAGGGTTGATCTACTTTGGCGTGATATGGGCTTTTGATTAATTTTTTTCATTAATTTCCCCATAATTTTGAATGACTTAAACTTTTAAATGAACTTGGTTTTTCTTTTGGTTGTTTCTATGATTGAAATTTCTAGAAACAACTTTATTGGGATATAATACATAGAATAATACATAAAGTTTAATGTTGTGATTTTTTACTAACACTCTGCAATTACAGTTATAATTTTGAAGATGCTTCCATGAAAATAGATGATTTATATAATATTTGGAACTGTGGCTCTACACTGACTTTAACCTTTTACATGAGATAAAATTGTATAATATAGGCTTGAGCACCTCAATGGTAGAGTGCTTACCTAACATGCACAAAGCCCTGGGTTTGACCATCCTCCCTCAGCCCCATGCACCACAACGAAAAACAAGCGTGGCTGTTTAAAATTATAATTCTAGTATTCAGGAGGTAGAGGAAGGAGGATCAGGAATTCAAGGTCATCGTGAGTTCAAGGCCAGTCTGTGCACAGAAGAACCTGTCTCAAAGAGGAAAAAAATCATAACCTTTGAAGAACTTTAATGAGGTATTTAGTAAGATCCACAAACCTGAACGAACTATTAAAGTAATTATCGTATTACTGAATATTCTTGGGAAAATCAAAAAGCACAAATAAGCAGAAATATACACTATTCTTGATAAATTAGTTATCGTGGAAGATCGTGTAGTAATGATGCCGTAGCTATAAATGCCTGCCTTCGAGCTACGCCTTTGAAATTGGTTTTAGACACCCCAAGTCTAATTCTTTTAATGCTATCAAGATTTCTATGACCTAAGTTTTGGCTTTCTGAATCACTGGATAACCTGATGAATCTGGTTGATGATAAAGTAATATAATTCCATTTTGATCAGAAAAGGCAAAAGTAATTTTCGGAATTCAATTAATAAGTTGACTCCAAAAATAGTCTTAAGTGGTGAATCAGACATTTATTTGAGCAAGCATAATGTTTTGGAAGTGACCTGCGGTGACAGCATCGACATTGGTACCTTTCCCCTATAACTTGTAGAAGTTTAAATCAACAAAAAAGAAAGAAAGGAAGAAACACAGCCATGTAAGACTTGATGTGAGGCTTTATACAGATCAAGATTAACATACATGTACATGCGTGATTGTAGCATCTTTCTGTTGACCAACCTGTTACTTTATAGACTTACATAGCCAGCTCCACGTTGCTGACGAACGATAGTTCTACTGTAGGGTACAGTCTATGAATTCAGAGTAAAAATGTTATTCTTCTTCGCCTGCGAAAGCATCTGAAGAAAATAGAGGGACAGGGTCTTGCTGAGTATTTGAGGCTGGCTTCCACCTCGGTCCTGCTGCACTTTCCCAAGGGTCACAGTTGTGGGTGTGTGCATGCCCCCAGAGCTAAAAGCAGAATGTGAGATGGCGAGGGTACCCTGTGACATTAAACAGTTTCATAGAGAGCTTTTAGGCTCAAAGTAAAAGCTGACGTATAAACCCACATCGTATATTTCCTCTTAGTTGAGCAAATCTGTGTGTTGTGCATAAACAAATACTAGTGACATTAGAAAGGCAGAATCTGGGGAAGCACAAATTTGTTCAGATATTTCTGAGGCTGACTTTTTTATACTGATACTCAACTCATGTCAAAATAAAAGGCAGTTATTAAACAGTTTCTATTGCTTTGATACGTGTGGACTGTATGTGTTTGTTTTTTTTGTATATGCCCATGCATGTAGATTCTCATGCCTGTTCTGTGCATGTGGAGGCCAGGGGTAGCATCCAGCCTTCCTCTGTTGCTTTTCTTTGAGAGATGGAGTCTTTTACTGAACCTGGAGCTCACCATTGGCGAGCCAGCAAACACCAGGCTAGCTCTGTCTCCACCTCTCAGCCTTTGGATTACAGATGTGCATTGCCGTGTCCAGTGCTTTGTGTGGGCACTGAGCACCTACACCTCACGTTTGCAAAATGGGCGCTTTACCCCTGAGCCATTTCTCTAGTCCCTTGAGTTTTAAGGTTAACGTGTGTGTGTGTGTGTGTGTGTGTGTGTGTGTGTGTGTGTCTGTGTGTGTGTGTCTGTCTGTCTGTCTGTCTTGTGTATCATGTATATTTGGTTCTTTTTTTAGCTCCTGTAAATTGTGGTTTGATAGAACAAATACCATTTCTTTTTATGACTTCTTTTAGGTGTCAATTAAGGAGAGAATTATTGATGGATGTAGTGGTCTGTTTTTTTGTAATTTGAGCATTCTGGGACTGAGGCAGGAGGATTACCAGTATTTTGAAGTAAGTCTGGACTCCAGAGTGGGTTCTGGGACAGATTGGACCAGTGTGAGACATTGCCTCAAAATGAAAATTGTTTTTATTAGTTAGGGTGATTTGGGCTAAATCCTGCAGTTAAATTTTCTTCCACTTCATCCTATACTACCTCTCTTCATAGCAGAAAATAATAATCTTTCATGGAGTCTGAAGATCCTAGAATCATTTTATTGTTATACAATAGGAAGACAGTTTTCAGAATTCACACTTTTATGGAATCCTAGTCTTCCCAGTAAATGGGCATAATTTTAGGGGGTAGTGGTAGGTCATTTCTTTCTCTCCAGCTTTATCTGTAATGTTCGAACTGTTGGATCTTTGAAAATTCTGAGGTACTCATGTTGGAAGTAAACATTAATACTTCTCTTCTTGTTAGCTGTAATCTACTACTTGTTTTCTTTTAGCCAAATCTCAGTCTTTTGTAAAACCTACATAATAGGCTTCTTACGTAGTTCTGTGATGGAAGAGAGGACTCTCTGCAGGCCTTATTTTAAGATGGTAGGCTCTGCTGGACCAAAACCTGAGGGCATAATTAACAGTGTCTTTGGAGGGACCATGTGTGCTGACTTCATGGACCATTTGGCCTACAAGATGGGATTTAGTCCATAACTCATTGTCGTGTGCTGTATTCCTGTGGGAGTATAAGGTCTAGCTGCTTTACATTGAATAAGTTCCAAATGTTTTACCTTGTTCCAGGGTGGGTTATTATCCTCGAGAATGCACTTAATTACAAGCTTTATGTGTCTAGCATCCATTCTGCATACCTTCTCTTCACTGCACCTGACATCATCTATGGAATTTCATTTGCAGATTGAGTACAGTATGGTTCGGGCAAATGTGTAACTGTCAAATTGGAAATCTGCTTTGTGACATGCATGCACAATTGTGTGTGTGTGTGTGTGTGTGTGTGTGTGTGTGTGTGTGTGTGTGTGTGTAGGTGCATGGGAGTCGATTCTTTCCTACAACCATGCAGGTCTCAGGCCTCAAACTCAGGTTGTCAACCTTGGTGGCAGGCACCTCTGTCCATTGAACAAGCCCCCCAGTCCTGTTCTTTTTCTATCAAACAGATTTTATTAAGTAAACTTCTTTAATGTGGAAGACTTAGAGGGGGTGGGGCTTTTTTTTTTTTTTTTTTCATTTCTCCTGAGAAGTCTTTAAAGAGATGTTTATACAAATCAAACATGCTTATAACTTAAAAGAAATAATTTGGTGTGGCAAGTTTTAAGTAATAATAATAAAAAGTATATACACACTCCATAACCTTTCTTTGAGTCTTTGGTTTAAGTCCTCTGTCATACAATGCCAAAGCGTTGTTCTGAACTGTGTGTGTTGAAACATGCATGCCTGTCCTAGTGTCGTAACTAATTATATCTCTTACATGCTTGCTTCTAGTAATTGGAAGTCGACCTACCACAGCATGTGTTTTAACTTTAGTTTTATCTGGAGGACCTGCTATAGAACTTAAGTTTTTACCTGCATAGCAGCTTAACAGTGTACACAGATACAGTTTAAAACATACCATATACTTTATGTTTTGCAAAAATAGTGCATGTTCAGAGGAAAGGGTGGTTTTTTTTTCCTTTTGTTGAAAATAGAGTCTTTTTCTTGCATAATATATCCTGATCAGGGTTTCCGCTCCTTCTACTCCTCTCAGTTCCTCCCTGCATCCTTTCCTGTTTGGATCCATTCCCTTTCAGTCTCCTTAGAAAAGAAATGGATTCCAAGATATAATAATAAAATACAGTAAGATAGATCATTGGATCAGCATTGGCTAAGACAAAAACAACAGAAGGAGAAGGTCGGAGAGATAGCTTGAGAGTCAGATGCACTTGTGCATATGTCAGGAATCCCTTAGGATCCCTGAACTAGAATCCATAATGTATTCACAGAGGGTCTGGTACAGACCTGCGCAAGCCCTGTGTGCATGCCGCTCAGTCTCTGAGTTCATGTGAGCTTCGTTCAGTTGATTTAGAGGACCCTGTTTTCTTGATGTCCTCTATCCCCTCCCCTCTTACACTCTTTAACACCTTCCTCCCCTCCCTCCGGGTTCCCTGAACCCAGAGGGAGGGACATCCCCGTTAGGATTGATGGAGGATTTGGTGGAGACGTCCCATTTAGGGTTGAGGGTTCCAATGTCTCCCACTCTCCGTGTAATGCCTGGCTAGATCTCTATTGGTTTCCCTCTGTTGCAGAAGGAAGCTTCTTTGATGATGGCTGAAGAAGGCTCTGGTCTCTGTGGTGCTATGGATTGTAGCTTGGTTACCGTTGACTTAACAGCTAACACCCACATATAAGTGAACACATACCATAAGTCTTTCTGAGTCTGAGGAAAAAGTGTTAGCAGTGAAAAAAAAATTGCGTTGAGCTGACATGCATCTGCCTTTGCTGATAATTATACACCGTGTCAGCTGACTTTCCGTCTGATCTCCGGATTGGAAATTGACAGCTCAGTGTGAGAGTGAAGTTTTTCAGAATTTATTTTCCCGGGATGTTTTTCAAAAATTAACTGGTAGAAAAGACTGGATGGAGTGCTGGTCACTTAATCTTCCTGGTCAACAATGGTTAGACACGTATTCTATAAAAATGCTCCGAGGAGAGTTTTCACAGACCTGTGACTAGCGCAGTGAAGGTTGGTTCTGTGCACAAGCACGTATGAAAATATGTGATCTTTGTCCATGCCTGCTGAGGGAAAACTTTACCAGTTCTAAGTCTCAGAACCACAGGCTCGTAGAGATTAAGGTCTTAAGACGAGGAGCAGTTAATGCTCGTGGTGGCTTGCGGTGGTTAGCGTTGTGCTGCACTGCATGGCGACTGTACTCTGTGGACTTAAGAGACCCCAGCCAGCTCTTGGGAAGGAGTAAACCACAGAATCTGGGACAATTAAATATTTTCAAAGTGAAAGACTCAATGACTTTCCTTGTTAATAAATAGGCTATTTGGGACTTTGCATACAGAAGATCTTGTAATTCCCTTACTGAAAATTGCTTAAAATTTAATGCTCTTTTGTCTTAGGATGTTTATTTCCTATCATTCTTTTGCTGTAGTTAAAAATAAACTAACTGTATGTATGTGTGTGTGCGCATGTGCACAGATACGTATGTGTGCATGTGTATGTGTACATATGTAGAGGCCAGAAGAAAGCACGTAGGCTAGGCTGTCTGGCTAATAAGAGATTCGCTTGTCTCTGTCTCTCCAACACTGGGGATACCAGTGAGTGGATCTAACAGATCTGCCGTTTTAGGTCTTCAGACTTTCAAGACAAGTCCTTTACCACCCAAGCCATTCCCCCAAACCCCTAAGTAAAATTCTTAAATCATTGTCTCAAACATAGTTCTCTTTAAATTCCATACCACATTAAAAAACGTTAGCCTTGCTTTGGTCTTGAAGTCCGCAGTAGTACAGAGGCACTGGACTTAAATGCTGCGTCCTGCAGTACAAGGTTTGTGTTCCTAAAATAGTGTTTCCATTTTGAGAATTGAACTCCCAGGGATTTCCCTCCAATAATATATAATAATTTGTACATTGAAAAGAAGTTAGATGGCCAGATTAAAATAACGGGAAGGGTCCTTACACTTTTCCAAGCCATTTCTGTTAGCCACTTTTGTAGTATCAATGAAATGAATGCATACGGGTTTGATTTTTAGGCTAGGCGAGGAAATTAGAATTCACAGCTGGTGGACTACCTGAGAGGAAGCTAAGTTTCAAACTGTGGGATCCCCAGCAGCTCTGTAGAAAGCTGGACGTCAACTTGGCTAATAACAGGAGCAGCCTTGTCAGTGGACTGAAATCCCAGGGGCTGGGAGGCTAAGGCTTGTTGGGTGCTGAACTGGGGATGCTTCCTCCCCGACAGGGAGTTGGAAATCTTACTAGATGTTTTGTTTGTCACAGATGACTGAGTTAAGGAGAACTGCTGCTGTCTAGGCTAGTGGCACTGAATTGTACAGAGGACTGTGCAATGGTGAATTTGGTGAGACCCACTCATCGGAATCACCCACCGGACAGCTAACTGATTAAAGAGAATATAACCTTTTACTGGGTAGAATAGGAGTTTCCCTCAGAAGTCTCCCTAGCAAAAATCCTCCCCTTAAAAGAAATGTTTCTGTTTCTTTAAGCTTCTTCACAAGTGGAACTCTGAATTCCACTTCCTAACATTCTTGAGCAAATCTGATTTGAAAGGGCATATGGATACTCTGTATACTTGGCACACTAAAAATATTTAGTCATAAGCCAACAAATCAAACCCAGATATACTGACTTATGTAAATACCTATCATATTATATGTCAATGCTTGGTCAATTAGCATGTTATTTAGTGCACGGCAACTCCTGCTTTAATTATAATTTTAAAATACTGTGAGAGATTGCTAACCTGTAAGTTTATGTTTGTTTTTTAAAGTAGTGAAATGACTTCTTGATTAAAAACTACCACCACCACTGCAGAATTTTCACACGCTCACCGTGCTTCAGGTGCCATCAGCTCCGTGGTTGTGACAAGGTCATTTATTTGGTTTGTTTGCTTGTTGCCGTTTGTTTTAAAAAACCGTTCATTCAGAAATAACTAGCTGCTGCACTGTTAGTATATCTCTCCTTACACCAGTGGTTCTCAACCTTCCTCAAACTGAACCTATTTTTTATTTTACGATTAAAGAAATACGAACATTTCTGTAAGAATAAATTTTCTCCAGTTGCTTACATTTGGATGTGCTTACATGTTACAAATTCTAAAAATAATGACATCTTATTTGATCACAGAAAAATAGTTGTTAAAGATCGATGAGTAGAACATAGACTTTAGAGTTTCCAATTAGGACATGTTTGGTTGGGTGAAGAGATGGCTCGGTGGCTAAGAGCACTGGCTGCTCTTCTAAAAGTCTTGAGTTCAATTCCCGGTAACCACATGGTGGCTCACAACCATCTGTAATGGGATCTGATGCCCTCTTCTGATGTGCATGGAGAGAGAGCACTCATACACATAAAATAGATAAGTACATCTTTATAAAAACGTTTACTTAATAGAGTTTTATTTCTGAAAGGGAGTGTAAATCTGTTTATTACTGAAGAGGTTTATGATTTTAAGTGACTTCTCAGTACTTTTGCTTTTTACAATAAAGGAATGAGATCTTTGGAGCTAACAAAGATCTGAATTTGAATATTAATTCTACTACTGAGTCTCGAGGGCATTGCTTCACCTGTTTCTTGCATGTGGCTTAAAAATATAACAGAATTTACCTTAAAATTTTAAAGTGTATAATTTACTAACTTTAATGTTATATGTCCACGTTGTTGTGACTTACGAAAATTAACTTTAATTTTGAAGTAATTTCGCTCCCATAGGAAGGTTGAAAATGGTATAGGACTTCCTACGTGTCCTTCACCTGGATTACATATCCAATTAGCTATCGCAAAGATATCACATGCCATAAACTGGACCGTCTTAAAGTACAGCATCCCCAGTACTGTTTAATTCTAGTATGTTTCCTGCCCTCATTGTACCCATCCCTCAATTCCTGCTCAGACTTCGATGTTCTCTGCATTTTGATTAGTCTTTCTTCTTTCTGTAAAACAGGCAGAAAAGCATCTATGCTTGAGTATTTTGGGATAATATACATGAAAATGAATATGGCGTCTACCTGATACAAGAGATGAGGATGCATTAGTTTCTTCTCTTTACCATGGGTACAAAACCTCAGACTTATATTTAAAGGAGTCATTCTTAGGGGTGTGATACCAGTTGGTTTCAGTGAGAGATTTTGTACTAGTTTAGCAGGCGCACAATATATGAGACTAAAACAAACAAAGAAAAAAAAACCAAACAAGTAAACAAAAACTCAAAATAACCAGCCTGAGTTAATATGCTAAAATAATAAACAGGAAGTTAAACACTTTCAAATTTTCTAACACTACGTGCATTAAGGAATGCAGAAATAAATGTGGGAAGTACTTCTCTTACAAGGAAGACTTACCTTGCATGTAAGTCTGTTCATTGACTTTTTACTTTGGTGTATTTTATCTTTTTGAGTAATATACATGAAATGTTTAGGCATTTTCAAACTTTATCTTTCTGATTTTCCAACAAGGCAAGTACCACTCTACTCATTACATGGAGCCAGTTTGGAAAAACAATCTCTCTCTCTCTCTCTCTCTCTCTCTCTCTCTCTCTCTCTCTCTCTCTCCCACACACACACACACACACACACAAGTTAGCAAAAAACTTCTTGATCCTTCTGGCTGATTAAAATTTTTTTTCTGTTTTTGTTTAGAACAAAATGAGTACTGTGAAAGCTTCCAAGTCATATCTTATGGCTTGGGAGAGAAATGCTGGGTTAAGTGGGCAGTCATTACCTACATAGATATGAAATGACAGTACGTTCCTTCCCTTTTAATGCCAGGGACATTGACATTCTCTAAAAGCAAGATAATTGGGGGCATAGGTATCTACCACAATGAAGTTGGTAAGGAGTTAAATTAGCCAGAGTTAGCTACTTCGCAGGTTCTTGTTTCTTTCACCCTTCTCCATCTTATTTCTTCCAGCCTTTCAGCCTCCTAACACTAGAAAGGAGAGAACAAAAAGAATAGAGGGGAACAGGGCAGGATATCTAATTTCTTCTTCTGTATATCACCTTGCACACGACTACTTATAAACCATGACCAAGAGCAACCAACAACTCCTCCTGCCTCTCGGGGCTCTAGCGTTTATCTTTCCTCTGAAATGTCCCCAGCATTGCAAACATCACATAATTGTAGAAACTCTCTGCCACTGGCAAAATCACACCCCTGCTAGAGCTCGAGATAAATCATAGTCAGCTGTTGTGAACAGTCTGAAGTGGTCCCATAGCCCACACCTGGGATGAAAGTGGAAGCATATTCTTACAAGTTTTCTCTCCCTGTGTTTTTTAAGAAACTGAAACTCCAAAATTGTCACTGTAGGCAAGAAGAAATCAAAGACTACGGTTAGGGTAAAGGAGAAGCGTTCCAGGTAGGCATTGTGGTACGGATCAGGAGGCACAGATCTGGGTTCTTTCCAACTGAGACTGTCATCAACTAGCTTTTTGATCTTTGTAGCTTCTTGGGCATTGCTTTGATGCTCCTTATCTGGGATAGACTAAATTAAAGATGGGAAACAGACTTCAGTTCTTCATCAATATTGATGGATTTGCAGTGGCCGTTTGAGACAAGAATCTTGAGACTGTACCTACAGATATTGGGAAGGAGATCTGGGGAACAACAGTCCAGCACTTTTTGATGACTTTTATAAGTGGCAGGATTGTGGTTGTATGCATGTGTGTATGTGTTTGTACCACAACTGTTGACTAAGCTGCAAAACCTTCACATTGCATACAGCAGGTCATGTTTTTTCTGGGCCATAGAATTGGGTGGATCTTCTAATCATCTTTGTACATCTCACTGAGAGAGAAATACAGCCTAGATGCTAAGGGACAGACATATAGTGATAGGTATAAGAAGAAATGAAATGGTTGTTGTCAGAAATAAAGGGTATATGCATCCTTAAAATAGGTGTACATGGCATCCTTTTATAATCTGCAGATAAGCACTAATCAGATGTGATCAGTCCCTTCAGGAAGGTTGTCATTTAATGAAGTAGCTAATTAAAGATTATTCTTAACATTATATATATAGTGGACTTATTTCTAATCTAGGGTACTATTCAAACCAAGTTGTATTTTTGGTGGTATTTTAGTATCACATAGAAATAAGGCCAGTAAAACGGGGCGGGGGTAGATAAAGTGTGGCTTTTATTAGATTAATACTTAGTATAATTCAGACTTACCATTAGAAGATACAGAGTCCCTAGCAAATAAACTAGTACCAGTTTTGTTAGGCACAGCAATGTTGAAAATGAATAAGGTTGGCATCAGGTATATATTCCATATATAAACCATTGGGATAATCATTGTTTGACTTAGGAGAAAGAATCCCTTAAGTTTCTAGTGTCTTACATAAGGACATCATCCAGATTTAGTCCACTGTGTTAGAGACTGCACGTTTTACTGGCCTTTCTGTATTAGTCTTTGTACAAGGAAGGACTTGTGTAAGAGCTAAGTTATGTTATTCACCTCCACAGACTAGCAAAATTACTAGTTTTCCTTCATGTGTGTTCCGTAAGAAATTATATGTGGCGGCCACATCTGTGGTACTCATAGGCCAGTACAATGGCCTTTTTGTATTTCTTTGTATCTGTCTCAGCCATCAAGAGCGTCCCCTGGGGTAGGAGTCATGTTTTATTTATATTTGAATCACCAAACCTAGCATAAACATGGCATATGACAAGTATTCCATAAGTGTTTATTTAATAACCAAAATAGTACGCTGCCTAAGAGGAGCCGTGAGCTTTGTGCCAGTGAAGATGTTATCCATTCTCAAGTATAAATTGTCAAATCTGTAAATGAACTGGCCCTTGCCTTTAGTAGATTCTGTGGTGATTGCGTCTTACGCATACATCCTTTTGCTTTTGTCGTTGAGGCAAAGTCCTACTTATGGTGTAGCCCCAGATGGCCTGGAACTCAGTGTGTAGCACAGTACAGTCTGGCTGTGGTTGTGGTGCTATCCTTCCTCTGCATCATGCACTGATAGTACGGTGCATTGCTTTTGTTCTATTAAGGGATATCTAGAATAAATCTATTAGCAGAGATCTGGGCACAAGAAAGTTCCAAAGAAGCAGTCATGGCTTAAAAAACATTTGGTAGGCTGAAACCCATGTACAATCTAGTTTTTTTTTTATCATGTAGGTCTTGTTTAAGGGTGCAGACATCTTGTCGCCTGGACTGATAGGCTCGCTAGCCACAGAAGACAGGGTGGACTCCATGGGGCTTAGCAGCTGCATCAGCTGGTGTCCCTCTACCATCGAGACTTTTACACTGTTCCTCATAAAGCATGGAGAGCTGCGAAGGAGAATAGATGGAGAATATGGCTCACAGCGTGGCTGCAGAGGGGATGGTCACGGGAGGCAAGGGCCGTGGGGCCCTAGAGTCAGTTAGGCTGGGCTCTGACGTCCTGGTTGTCTGCATTGCAGCACTATAAGAAGACTGTCCTGGACGCTGTGGCTTAAGCACATGCAGTGTGACATCTAGGTCTCGTTAAAATGCATTAGTACTGCCGCTCTGAAGTCCTCTCCCACCTGTAGCCGTTGGACCCCATTACCAGGTCGTGCTTGGCTTATTCCTAGGAGAAACTCAGGACGGCCTCAAGTGCCCTCCAGTCTTCTAGGCTCATACTTTGTTACGTTTTAGTTTTATACTACTCATACATTTTTTTCGTGTGGGTTAGTTTTTCCGCTCTAGTAATATGGAAAAGAACGAAGTTTTGTTAATGCTCTTAAGGTTTTTTTTCTTACATTTGAGACTTCATCACTGCTATCTCCTATTCTGTGAATATGGAGAGTGGAGGCGAATCATGGTATGATAAAACTATGTTGGTAGAGCCAAAATCCTCTAAACGTGTTGAGGTGACGTACGCAGAAGGGTTGTAGTTGTTAATATATGTGGCTACCTAACACTCAGAATTCTGCGGCCAGCCCCGGTGGCTTTTCTGAAGAAAATACATTCGCATATGTTTCTTTGTCCTTTTTATTTTTAAGAATTTTAAGTTATTTTTTGACTTTGAGACTGGCTCTTCTATTTGAAGGTGAAAAAAAAAATCCAGTCAGGTATACTTTATGGTATTTGCAAATCTCAATTTTAATGATTAGTGTAGCCATTGATAGACACAGTCTCCGGTACTCTCTCTGCCTCGCCCCACCCCTTTCTGACAGCCTCCCTGTGTGTCGTCCAGATTGGCCTCGGCCTCGCAGAAGTCCTCACTCCTCAGCCTCCCCAGTGCCGGAGTTCTGTGTGTGTATGAGCTACCAGACATGACTGTAAGTACTTAATTTTCATTCCTGAAGACTTTGCGAGAGTTCATTTAGAACCTGGGAGAAAATGACTGAGCGGAATTGAACTTCGTAAGAAATGAAACGTTAAATTACATTCTCAGATTGGTTTTTCTAGATTTTTTTTTTCTCCTGGAAGAAATAGCTTAGCCAAAGTTTCTGAAGAATCAAGGTTAAATTTGAGATTATCTTCCATTCACGAACATATCGTTGCTTGGGCCTCTGTTGAACCTGCGTGTACACTGTTGTGTTACAGATGATCCACATCCTAAACGCATTCATCTCCAACCTAAAATAGGACCTGGGTTTCTTTGTTCAAATCAGAACAAATTGTTTTTGAAAGCAGGGTCATGAGGATACCTTGAGTGACCACACACTTGGCCTACAAAGGAAAAGAAATTAGGGAGAGGAGGGATCTGTGCCTTTGGTTCCCCCAAATCCTAATCTGGGACCCATTAGTAGGGTCATCTTGCTGTGAGGTGCATTCACAGTGTGAGAGGCAATTTCTAAAGCTGCTAAGACCAATCCCTGTAGAGTTCAGAGATTAAACTCTCCACCCTGTGTTATAACCAGATGAAAGTGATTATGTCTCGCCGCCTGCTGAGGGGGGTGAGATAGATTTCTAGTGCCAGGATTCTTAACTAGGTGGGGTGGGTGCTGCATTTTTACTGAAGACTTCCTGGGTTGAAAGCTCTCCCCTATTAGAGTAAGTCTCAAAACTGGCAAAGCTGGAGAAAAAAAACAATACAACTTTAGACACCAATTCTTCTAAAACTTCTTCCAACTTAAATGTGTGTTTCTTGGCAAGAGCTGTAAGTCTCCTAGTTAAAATGTGATACTGTAGCTGTGCCTTGCACATGCTTGTTTCTGCTAAGTAGATGTTAAGCAATATACATATACACGCGCGTGCACGCGCACACACACACACACACACATACACACAGGGAGGGAGGGAAGGAGGGAGGGAGGGGAGAGAAGAGGGGGCACCACATACTTGATCTACAAAGGAAAGAATTATGGTAAGTACAGATAGAGTTCACCTTTTGTCGTTCCCCTGTAAATTGTAGATGATACTGTTACCTAATTTGTGGGTTTATTGGGTGAGGTTAAATTATTTACTACCTGTAAAGCATTTATGAATATGCTGAGAAGAACAATCAAACTGAAGTAGAATCTGAGTTGGGAGTGAAGTCTCAAGAATTTACATTAATCACACAGAGAGGCAAAAACATTGGCTCTTTATGTAGTTGCTCTGACGTATCACCCACATGAATTATGTCTCCGTCTGGGTAGGCCAGTGTCCATTATTCAATACTTCAGTTCTTTTAATATCATGAGATTTTTGATAGTAGTGATATGAAACCAGTATAATAAAACAGACTAGACTTTCGTTTTTAATGTGTCTGTGATGAGTTCTGTGATTGACTTGTTCTCAAAGAATATTGAATCCCATGTAAGAACAGTAAACCAACACAAATGTGACAGCCAGAAACATACTACATACATGTTGCAGAAAATGTGTTGAAAACCTGACAGTAGATGTGTAGAAAATCCATTCTATACTGCATTCTATCTTTTAAGAAGTGTTCATGTGTGTCTGCAGGTATGTGTGTAGCCTATGTGTGAGTGCGTGTCCGTCTGTATCATATACATGTGTTTGTAGAAGCCAAAGGTCCATGTCCAGGGTTTTCTTCTGCTGTTTTTCTGTTGACCTTAGTTTTTGAGATAGAGTCTCACCGAGCCCAGAGCTCACTGATTGGCTAACCTGGCAGTAAGCTCTGGGGATGAGCCTCTCTCCATACCCCGGGGCTGGCGCTACAGTTGTACACTCCGTCACTCCCAACGTTTACATGGGTGTTGGGGATCTAAAGTCGTATCTTACGTTTGCCTGTAAGAGACTTTATCCGATGAGCCGTCTCCCCATCTCCATTTTTAATCCATTTATCTTAAAACCATGTCCTGAACGGTTGTTGTATATAGTAGGGTTCTGTGTTAATAAACAGGGGTTGGTGGGGGTGAACACCTAAAGCTTCTTCATGCTTATGGAATTTACATAGGGATGCAGAGATCTGTATCATTAGATGGTCAGACAAAATTGCAGAATGGCAGTTATGGTACTTAGGAATGCACACACTGGCTTCCAGGTATAAGTCTTCTAAATTCTCCGTGGAAGACATCATTGTTTTTCTAAGGAGAATGAGTGGACCTGAGAAGGCAGCGGGATTGCCCGGGGTCAGGCAGCTGGGACGTCATAGAGTCTGGCTTAGTTTGACCGGAAGACTTGCACATTTTTCTCTTTGTTTTCTGCCACAGCCACACGTTGCAAACCAACTTGGGGAAAGAAATAAAGAGGCCCTAGTTTTTCAGAAGTATTGATCTGTTTTTTGGAATGTTTGAAATAAAAGAGGTCTGGGCAAGTAGAAGTGGTATCTCCAATTTGTAACATTTAATTCTTTACCAGTGTAGTGTAAGAGTGAAAATTTTATGCTAATAATATCGGAATTATTGTCATTGCCCCATTATTTCTGCTTTGGAATGCCTTGAAACCCCCAGATGCGAAACAGGGACCACCAAATGTAGTTTTAGTGGATAGGCAAGACAAATTTGAAGGGCCTTTTAGCTGAGGTTAGAAGGATAAAGAGACGTGAACTCACCTTACATGGAGGGCATGGGGCACTTGAGGTGAGGATGCAAGTCATTACAGGTAACCCCGAGAGAGGAGAGCTAGTTACAATTGTTGAGTAAGGTGGGTCTGCCCCTGGATGGGGAGTCCTCAGTAAGGACTACAGTTGGGTCATCATTTTCAGTTAAATGGGAGGTTCCTGGAGGTTTTGACTCAGACCTCTCTTTTTGTTTTGAAGAACACAGCCATATGTCAGTCCATCTGAAATGGTCCTCCTGGATCAAGGGAAATCACTTGTCCCATGTACAAAAACAATGATTCCTTATGGAAGGAAGCCAAGCATCCAGCAATTTCTAGCATGTCAGGGATCAGGGATGGACCTGCATTGAAACCCCAGAGGAGAAACATGTTCCTTATACATGATTAAGATTAAGGAACACATAATGGGTCTAGTCAGCCATTACTGCTCTCAGACACTGACTCCAGTATCATTAGCTTCTCATTCTGGTTTCCTTGTGGCATTTCAGTGCCTACAAGCACATGCTCCAGGAGACAGGGACAACAAAGGGTTCAGTTCAAACTCAAAGTGGGTGACTGCCTCCTTCATTTTTAATAGTCTAGGCAATTGCATACAGGAATAGAAGTTTGAAATCGTCAGAAAAAGGTGTTTGGATTTGGTTGTTACTGTAACAATTCACTTGTAGGCAGAGGGCATCTGAGGAAGAGGTCACCTCTTGAGAAGTTGGCCACTTGTCATGTGAATGTCCGGGGAGAAGTTGCCAGTAGCAGAGAGAGGATGGAGCTGCTGTTAGTTTGCCTTCTCTTCTCCAGATACATCGTGGGGTCATGTTGGGCCAACAACCAACCATTCCACAAGCCTGATCCGTTTTGTGTGGAGAGGAAATTCAGAACAAGCTCTCAAGTTTTGTCCAGCTTTTTCTTCCATTTGAATTCTATATTGAAGTATTTAAAATTTAGGAATTATTGAAAATATTTTTTTCTTAGAAATCAGTACTGCTATGTTTTTTCAAAGGTCCCTTGAGAGAGTCTTTTGTTTGGTGAAAAGTTTGGGATAGGATTCACTAGGTCATTTGGTTTATAGTCAAGGCCATGAGTAGAGTGGGGGCTTCATGGATTTTTATGTAAATTTATGATGTTTTCATAGTAAACAGATCTAGTTAAAGCTATTTATTTACTTCTTATGGTGCTGGAGATGGAAGAGCTCATTCACACTCAGCGAAGACACTCATCACTGCTGACGTCTATCACTTCCCAGCCCAAAGCTACGTTCTTAACGAGGGATCCTTTCTGTCTCTGAAACTGGGCAGGAGATGCTCTGTTCTCTGTGTCCTGTTTCACAGATGGCTGCTTTCCTCTAGGATTCTTTACTGCCTTCATGGTTTCTTTTCCCTTGGTAGCATGCATGGTGGAGACCTCAAAGAAGCAGGCCAGTAGGGTTTATATAGTGAGTTCCAGGCCAGGAGAACTTTGTTAGATCTTGGGGAGGGGAAGGAAGACGAGGGGAGGGAAAAGGAAGGCAAGGTTAGGTTAGGTTTTTAATGTCCACATTATTCAGCTGTCCTAGCCTTCCTTAACACACTCACAGTTATTTGGTGGTCTGCAGTGCCATAGAGAATAGTAAAGGAATTGCTGTCACACCATCTTGTTTTCTTAGATCTTTTAAAAAAGAAAGATTTGTTTTATTTTTTTAATTGTGTGTGTGTGTGTGTGTGTGTGTGTGTGTGTGTGTGTGTATGAGAGGTGGGAGGGAGGGCAAGAGAGAGAGCATGAATGTCTGAGAGGGCATTGAAGAATTCCCTACAGCTTGAGTCACGGGCAGTTGTTAACCACCCCCCCACACCACACACACACACACACACACACACACACATCAGGTGGCTTACAGCTTTATCTGTAACTCCAGCTACAGAGAATCCCATGTGCCTGACCTCTGTTGTGCATGCACCCACTTGCAGACACACAGCTACAGATAATTAAAAATACGAAGAGTAAGTAACCGAAAAGATCCAGTGCCCTGCTGACATCTCTGTCCCTCTTTGCTCATCGTTGTGCATCAAACATGACAGAAGCAACAGACAAGGAACACTTGTTTTGGCTCCTGGCTTACTGTGTACTCCATCATGGTGGGAAAGGCGTGGTGACTGAGTAGCTGGATCCCTGACCATCGTGGCTCACGGTGGGGGCTTGTCCACAGCTTGGGAGACCAGAAAACAGCGTGATCGGAAACCGCCTTGTGCTGTTACCCTCAACTTGCTCCCTACCAACTCACAGGGCCCCCCTTCCACCAGTTAGACCCCACCTCCCTAAACTGCAGGACCACCAACTAGGGATCAAGCGTTAAAACACAGGAGCCCACAGGGCGGCGGGGGGCAGGCTTCAAATCATAATGCCATTCTTTTAAAAAGAAGAGCTGCAAGTTCAATTTAAGAAACCCGAGAAGAGCAAGAACTACTACAAAAATGAGTATGAATGCTTCCCGGTGTTTTGGATATACACAAGCTTATTCCTCACTGGTTCAATACTAAGGATCAAGGACAGTGAAAATGGTTGAGAAGCTCATCCATCTTTTAGACATTTGGCACTTCATCTTACAAATGTGCACATTTATAATTTTTGGCTTATGAAGGTTTTTAAATATTTGACTTTTTTATTTGAAAATCTTGACAGCCCTTTATGAAGTTTTACATTTTGGTGTAGAGAGGTGGCTTGATTGGACTGTAATCATAATAAAGTGTGCTCTGCAAATTGCGAGCATCCAGACGGTTTCTGTTTTTTAGAGGTTGCCAGCGAGTGTTTATGAATCGGACTTTGGCAATGATTATTTTAGGTTGTCTCACTCATCAAGAAGTTCAGCTTCTCTTACAAGGAAATAGCAGCACCCTCCCTTCGAGGAGGAAGCGGGGAAAGGGTTTCCCACCACCGTGACTCTCTCACTGGCTGCTTTCTGCCTGCTGCCAGTGGATCCGGTTTCTAGAAGGCTGAAGCAGTGCCATTCATGTTTGCAGCTCTCTCAGCCAGGCTTTCGTGTTAAGTTTTTCTGCCTCCAAACATCCTCTGCGTCTTCCTCTGCCAGGTCACGGCTGCGGATTGCACAGTGAGGAGTCAGTTGAAGATTTACCCCATTTTCTGCTCTCAGACAATAATTTCTCTTGGTTTCTCCCCCACCTCCCACCTTTGGTGATGGACTTCAGAATCTGACTCACTTAATGGGTCTATTGGAGGAGGAACTTAGATGTTTAGAAACTGAAGGGAGACTATAAACTGATGGTCACCTTGGGTGAGAGAACCAGGTGAATGCCGTCTGCCATTAGTCGGATTGGCAGAATTTATTGACCCTAATGAATGTTAAGCTTTGGCAATTGAAAGAACTTAAACATTATATAAACAGTTGTATATCGTAACTGTATATCTTATAGAGATAATTATATTCCAGAGCAGTTATGTTCTGGGTTTAAACAATGTTAGAAAACCATTACAGTTTTGTTTTGTTTTGTTTTTATGAAATAAAATTGTGCAGCACCTGAAAGAAAAGCTAGTCTGTAGCGATTGGAAAGCTTTTGAGGAGGGGTCTACATTTCTACACAGCCTTCTGTAGTCTTGTCACAGGCGTGAGCCTTTGTGTGGAGACGGTAGTGGATGTTTCATACATACGTAGGCAGCATGCGTCCCGCACTGAGGATTATAGCTGTTTCCCATTTTCTTTAGTGCTGTGTTTTTCGTTTCTCTGGGGAAAATAAGCTACCTATTTGGTTTTTATTCAGTATTTTTGAGTTTGGTTAATTTTTTTTTTAAAAAAATAAACATTTCCTGCCACTGTTTATATGTAGGACCTAAGTACTATTTTGTTGAATTTTGTACATTAAAATTAATTTGACTCAGTGAGTGTTCAAAAGTACCTACTGTGTGCTAGATGTTTACAGAATTTCTGTTTTACTTCTGAACTTTTAACACTGGGCACAGATCTAAATTTTTCTTTCTGCAGTTATACCAGAGAACAGGAAATAAGGTGAAAATGAATTTTTGGCCCGCACAGTTTTCTAGCCATTTCTGTGTGTGTTTTATTTTTAAAAAATGTTTTTGAAAAGTGTTTTGAATTAAGGAATCAATGCGCTTGTCCAACTCGTGAAAAACTGTGGAACCCCGCACTGCCATCGAGAAAGGAACACTTGATATCAGGAATGCGATCACTCAGTCACCTAATAAAAGGGCGCTTAGCTACGCACGCAGGGCAGAGAAACAGAACTATTCACTTGATAGAGGGAGAGCAGTGGCCAGAGACAGCTCCCTACCCCAAGACAGAGTGCTTCAGAAACATGCTGCCATTAATATTTAAGGCAGAAAGTGGCGTTCTGAGCCGCTCCCTCATTTTCTCCTCTCCCCCTTCCTCTCAGCATTCGTGTTTCAGTTTGCTCTCAAAGGCTCACAAGCCCATGCCAGACGGAAATTCACAGAGGCCACTCAGGAGGTGCTCAGAGGACAGTCACACTCAGTCCTTCAGGCCTGGTGGGTCCTGAGTCCTCTGCAGCTGGGGACTGGCTGCCTCTACTGCCTCTCCCCGAGCTGCAGCCCCTCCCCCAGCCTCTGGAGTGGCTTCGAGGCCATCTAGTCATACGTTGTCCATCAGATGTGTTTACTTTTTCCCTGACAGCCGACACATCTGGAGCACATATTCAGGTTACTCCAGTGCCACTAGACACATTCCACAAGATCATTTCAGCGGTTGTTATGGCGATCTTCCTCCCTCCAGTGATTTTCAAGTTGCATGACAGAAATAGCTGGAGCTAACCAGGGGGACAAAAGTCAACGGGATCAGGAAGGGCTTCTTTCACAGAATGAACTAATTAGTGACCCTGCTTTCTTCACAGGGCAATGAGCATATGGTTTAATAAAGTGAGCCTGTGACACTTTTTTCTCTCTCTCTCTCTGTAGGCAAAGCTGTCACTGACTGAAGACTGCTCTGTTTTTACTGGTGGGATGTAGTCTTCTATCTTTCAACAGAGTTTTCTTCACAAGTAGAAAAACGTTTGCTCCTGAGAGTTAAACTTCAGAACTTTTCTTTGGCTTAAGACTACCTAACTGCAGCAGGTCCTTCCACTTAAAGAGACAGTGTTCTTTTTCTATGCATGCCTCTGACAGGATTTGCCTTACTCAAGTCTTTTCAGTTAAGGTTTTCTATCTAATATGAATCGGTTCCTGGAGGTTTAGATAAATAGGATTCCTTGTTTATTGTGGGTTTCCTATAAAATGTGATCAATATTTCTCACTGGGTTAGCTACAGATTTATTTGTTTCAGTGATTTTTGTTGAGTACAGTTATAGAATGTATTATTAAACGATTTGGTTAAGCAACTCCAGTTCTTATCACATTTTAAGTAACATGCAGACTTCTGTTTATAATTCAATTTTTCCCTCTCTGAGGCTTAACTTTTTACATTTTTTTCTCAGTTTCTGACAACTTTATAGCATAAACACATCATTGTAGACATTGGAATTTAGACTTAAGATCATTTGTATTATGAAGTAGAAATACTACTTGTAGTTTATAATGGATATGTAATGTTACAAACCAGCAGCATCTGAGATTGTTATGTGAAGAGCATATACATTTCTTAATAAGATATTCTTGGCTAAATAGCTTGAGGATATGGATTCAGGGACATGGGGAGACGGCTCAGTGAGCATGGTGCTTGGTGGACACGCATGAGGGACTGGGTTTGAATTCTGCGGTGGGAGGTGGCAGACAGACAGATGGATTATGAGGACTTGCTGACCAACAGGGACAACTGTACCAGCCAGCTCCAGTTGAAAAGACCTTATTTCCAGAAAAGGAGAAAGCTGGAGAGTGACAGAGGAAAACACCTCACATTGACATCTGGACTCTACATGTGCACATACAGGCAGACACACACACACACATCACACACACACACACCACACCACACACACCACACATGCACACACACACACCACACATGCATACACACTACACACCACACATGCACATACACACACATGCACACACAGACCACACACCACACACACTACACATGCACATACACACACTACACATGCACATACACACACACACATGCACACACACACCACACAGACCACACACGCACACATACACACACAAACCCCCATCCAAACACACACACACACACACACACACACACACACACACACCAAATGCTGCACAAACAAGATCCCCAGTCAGACTTTGTTCACAATGCTGCTGATTATAACTTTCCTATTTATCAGATCTTGTTTTCTTCTGTTTTGCTTAGTATTCCTGTGCTCTTAATTGGACCTTTGGAAATACAGCCAGGTGCTTATATTTCATTTAACAGAGTTCTCCTCTGTACACTTGAGCCCACAGTGGCTTCTTGCCTTTCTTGTTCTTTCACCAACATCCCTGACTTTCTCATACACACCACATGTTTTGGTCTAGTCCCCACGCATGAGAGTTATGTGAGCAGCAGAGCTTACATTTTTCCTTATGGTTGAGGTGTTCGTGTGTTGACTGAGCTCTCTGGAGTTTTGAATATATGACAATGGGAAGCAGTGAGAAAACTAGAGCTGGACTCTCTTAGGCACATTGACTTAATTCTTCACTCAGTTCATCGGTTTAATGCTCCCCCCTCTTTCCTGTCCCCATCAAATTCCTATTTCGTGGGTCCTGCTGAGGCCAGTCACTAGGTTGTGCTCAGGAAGGGGAGGAGGACACCAAAGGTCACATAATCAGATGAGAGTTTAATTCACAGAGACCTGCTTGTCGCTTTTTATGTTTCTGCTAGTTACACATTATTAACTGTGGTGCCTTTCAGGGCCTCCGTTATTCAGGTGAGTACGTATCATGTAGGACTAAGCTCAACTAGAAATCCCGAGAGTGGCTGTAAAGTGATGGTAGCCTCTCCAGATGTAACTGTGGAAATTCAATCTGATGCAGCTTAAGTGTCGTCAGTGTTGCGGTGGCGATCTCGAAGTCTAATTGGTAATGTTACCAAAATCACGGCACTCAGTGCCACTTGTTCGTGAACTAGGAGAAGACAAAGAACTTACTTATATTAACCCTTAGTTTGTCTGGATGCAGGCGAGGAAGCCAGCTTGTCTCTGTCTCACAGTGACATATGTATCGTATACATCATGACGCCAGTTGAGATTTCATAGGTGGCTCAGTGTAGACATCCAGCTATGCTTCCATTCATCTTTATCGTATGCTTTGAGTAGTTTGCTGTCCTGTCTTTTTTTTTTTTTTTTTTTTTGTCTTAATTTGGTACAAAGCTCTTGTTCCCAAGGGGGTTATCCAATCTCCCATGGTGAAATATCCAGGCCTACCAAAAATGTCACTGGTTATTCTTATTTCAGTCAATTCTGCCAAAATTGAAAAGGGAAGGTGTCCCACAACAACCCATATATTTTATAAAGAACCTCCGGTTGCATTTTTTTTTTTTTTGCATGAATCCTTTAATGCCCGAGTATATGGCAACCAGCTTACTTCAGTCAGGCAGCCAGTGTGTGAGGATAGCCTGCCTCCGAGTGATAGCTAAACAAACCGTGGATTCAGCGTGGCAGTGATAATCTCAACTTACAGGATCGCCTCAGTTGTGAAATGTTTGTGTTACGGATGACATTTTTGTTGTTTCTGTTACAGTCTGACAGCTGAAGATGCTTTTAAAACCTTCTAGTCACTTAGAGTAGAGCTATGCTGCCCAGACTCTGTGGTTCTAAAAGGCAGGGCCTATCCATCATAGCAGCAGTGAGTCTCTGGGTTATGGGGGTAGATTGAGGGGTGAGGGGTGAGACAGAGAAGAGGGGGAACTGCTCTGTCCAGTTTACATTTGTCACCAGTGACTAGCTTTTAAAAAATGTATTAGCTGTGTATGGTGGTAAGTAAGACCCAGCTGCAGGGGATTACTGCTTTGAGTGGGTCGGGGAGCTTGGAATGCATTCAGTCCCATCAGGGGATTTGTGTCCCTCGTCATCTGCCTGAACATTGCTAAAGCAGTAAAGATTAAGAACAGACCAGTGTCACCTGCCCTGAACTTTGAAAAACCCTGGAGCTATTGAATAAATAGGGGTGGTAGTTTAGAAAGTGTCCCTTTTCAGTGTCCCAGAGTGTTTTTCAGATGACATCCATGAAGTCAAAGGAAACACATCTGTGTGTCCAGGTGAAAGGCTGTATTGTGGTTGACTGATTTCCACAACTTGCTGAACACGGCACAGTTGTGATTTATGACGAAAACCCAGCTCTCACAAATAACTTTCTGCTAATGAACATTTTTGTGAGATGGGTTCCAAACCGAGACGAACAGTCAGTAGTAAGGAGTGGAATGTTTCTGAGAGGTTCAGTCTCATTCCATAGGAGAAAAAGTCTTTGCTTGGTTTGGTTTTGGTGACCCTGCCCCCCCACCCCACCCCCTGGAAGAAAGTTAAGAGAACACCACAAAGGTTTGCTTTTTTCAGGGATTTTGAAATTCAGCATTCATGCCAGCAAGCAGTTTAGAGGCAGGAAGTCTTTCCTAGTAGTGTAGTCATGAACTGGTAAACTAGAAGCATCTGTAAAAATTTAGAGGGAATATCAGCTTTCTCAAAGCTCCAGCCCAGTGTAATGAGGTGCAAATGACAGCACTGCGTAACCTTCCCCACCCCAACTGTGGAATGGGATGCAGAGACCAGAAATGCAGAGGACAGGGATTTCAGAGTTCTCCTTCAGTGCAACACATTGCATTTTTTCAGATGAAAAGGCTCTCGGATGACCATGGATAACCTCAGCTTCTAGGGTCCACAGGGAGTAAATAAATGATTGTCTGCTCAGCATCTCTAGGTGCCACTTTGGAAACGTGGTTGTCTGAGGGGGTGTGTGTGTGTGTGTGTGTGTGTGTGTGTGTGTGTGTGTGAAATGATACACCTACTTATCTGACCAAGTTAACAAGAGTTTTTAGTTTGAAGTAAACTTCATCTGATTTGTGTCTTTGGCAGGCATTTCTTTCTTTAAAGGGGGAAAAAAAGAGGGATAAGGGAAAAAAAGTGATTTGTTTGAAGAAACACATCTGGGGTGTGATCTGCTGTATCGTAACACCAGATGGCAAGTTTAGGCTGACAACTGAGGCCATGTTAGCATGGTCGGACTGTATCTTAACATGTCGCAGCCCCCTTCCCCATCCTGCCTGTGCAGAGGAAGTAGAACAGTTATTAGCACCCTGGGCTAGCAGTCCTCTTGCGTTTTTGCCTTCTGGATGCTCCTTCCCGGACTCTGTGTTTATAGACAAGGCTGTCTTTCCTTGGCAACTCCTGAAACAAGTTCCCTCAGCTCATACCTTTTCAAAACTATGTTTTGTTGAGCCACAAAGGTGTGGTGCCTTAAGGTGGCTGATGCTTGTCACGACAGGCATGGCTTTAGCTGGGCTGAGTGGTGACTAGAAGTGACAGCGTGGGTTTGAGGTGCCTCGGGGCTTCTCAGTCAGCGCTCTTGCCTGAGCACTGAGAACATGGGAAGTGTCCCAGAGCACCTTTGCTCATCTAGAGATAACAGTTAGGAAGAATGTGGCTCTGAGGGGGCTGAGGACAGGGACGAGTGTTTGTACCTCTTCGTCTTCTTGTAGTAGATCTTACTAGAGAGGACCATATATGTGGCCTTTGGGGTGATAAAATGCAGGCAGAGCCAATGAAGCCAGGAGCCACAGGGGAGGGATTGCTGAAAATTATGGATCGAGATTTTAGGGTTTTGTGTTAGATTTAATACTTGGTGCATGTGTCAAACTGACAAAATGTTTACAAATTTTGTTTAAAACCCACAAAACAAAACAAAACCACACACACACACACACACACACACAAACACCTAAAACCCTTCACTAGACACTTCAAATGAGCCATACCTGGTACAGTCTTCCCTACTGTCACTTGATCTATGACTCTTCAGGAGTAGCAGTCAGAGCCTGTATTTGGTATTGATTGACAAGAATTCTCAGTAGCTTTTTATTACCCCCAATCACCGGGTTTTATTATAAGTTCCAGGAATTCTTAGGCTTTTTACTACTGATTAATGGACATATGTATAATCTATACAAAGAGCTGTAAAATACATTCATTAATCTATTCTACAAAATAAGATTAATTTGAGTCATCGGTGGGTATCTTATAAGGTCAAGGTTCTAATTTAATTTGGTGGGAATTGTTAGAGATTTGAATGAGATTTTAAAGTCATTTCCCAGGAGACAGAAAAATACCTTTAGAAGAAGGCAGTGAGTGTCCTTCTGGGCAAAGCTTGATTACTTCCTGAATGTTCTCTCTCTCCCGAGATGAGAGTTCTGTACACCTGATGTGACAGTAGCTATTGAAACCACGAGAGTCCAGAGTTTCTCCCCAGTTTAAGTTGCTTGCTTGTCACGAGTGAAATTTTTCATGTATAGTTTTTGTTTGCTTTTGTTTATTTTTGAGTCAGGGTCTTGGTATGTTGCCCAGGCCTGTCCTGAATACCCACACTCAAGAGGTCGTCCTGTCTTAACCTCCCGTCATTGTGCTTGGTGTGATACGTAATTGTTACATGCCACCATAGAACTGTTTAATATACAATGTTTGACATGCAGACTTCTTGCTATTGTAGAAAAGGAGTTCGTTAGGGAAATCACCGAGCAGAATTTAATGAGTACTGAGGTCTTGCTTCTTTGTAAGCTTGTGCGCCTCTTGTAAACAAAAGAAAACACTGACTTGATTTGAACGAAACTTAGCTCAACTTTCCACTGTGGGTAAAATTCAACTGGGTAGAGGACTAATAGGTTACAATGATTGTGTTGGAGGGAGACGACTAAAACAAAACCATTTTATAATTCTTCAAACTATGTGACTAGTTGTAGTAATTTGAAAGGGACATGTCAAAAGTTTAGATTCACTGTATACTTTGGAATTTCCATAATTTTTCATGGTTTGAAATAAATACACACTGAGTATAGTGTGATTTTAGCATTTATAAGGTCCTGGCTTTCATTCCTGGCATCAGAAAGAAACAGAAAAACTGTGTATGTTTACATTTGCAGAATAGTAATGATATTAGAATGCTTAGGTTTATAATATTATATACAGACATTAGCCTATTTTGTATCTGAATTGAAATAATTTTAGTTAGAATGTTTGTTTACAAAACACCATTTAAGTCTTTTCTTAACCTGTCACCCAGTGGGTTTTTTTTTCTTTAATTTTTGATGCAGATTTTCTTCATTGCATCTGACATATATGCATAAGTGACAACCTTATTGTTTTAAAAATGCTCCTTGATTTGAGAATCAGCCTTCAATAAACTTCAGTAAACTTTGGCAGTTTCAAGATTGCTATCCTGCTGCCACTTTGATAAAAGGTTTTTCTTAAAGGCTGTGTAGTGAAAGTCCACCTACTTGTCTCCGAGTTGTGTACCGGCCTTACTTGTAAAGTATTGGGAATTTAAAAGAATGGACTTTTGTGTTTAGACTTGCTTGAGATCGAATGGCCTATGACCATGGACAGGTTCCTTGGTGTCTTCATTTTAGAGTAAAAGTTGGGCTTATTCTATGGGGTTTTATGATACTAAGTCAGTCTTGTGTAGAGCCTGCTGTAGAGCCCATAGTAGAGGAAGGTGCACTACTCGATGGTTACTATCGTTTTCATTTTAATAGATCTTGAAATATAAAAAAGATGGACTGTGATTATTTGAGGAGTGGTTGGATACTGAGTGCCACATAGTTTTTCTAACTTCGTGTTTGGAAATTATATCCAGAACGCCTCTGAAGAATAAATTCCTAGTCTTTTTTTCTTTTGTTTTTGTTTACTTTAGGCTCCATGAAGACATTACGCTTTAAGCTGGATGTAATCATTGATTGTAGTGCTTCCTTCTGAGTCCCTTCTGGCAGAAGTGGACAGCATCGTCTCCCTTTATTGCATCTGTATCTTCTTCCAAGCTCGAGGACTCTCCTAGCACAGTCTGCATATCTCTTGACTGCTTTTTGGAATGAGATATTCACAGGTCACGATTGTGAGCCTATGATTGGAGGGTTGTCTCTTAGTTACTTTGGCCAAGTAGTTGTCAGCGTGTAGTAATTTTGAAAACTTAATAAACTTTTACATGTAGGGCAGATTTGTACATATAATTTTTTGTTCATTTTTCCTCTAGGTAAAATTTTAAGAGCAGATATGATCAATAAACGAAATACATATCGAATAAGCTTCAAATAAGAGATTGTAAAAAATCATTTTTACAAACATAAAAATAGTATATAGGCCATTTCATCTATGGGGATTTTATATATGTTTACATTTAGACTGCCAAACCATATTTTATGTAATATAGTTGTAATATCTAACATTGCATCAAGACTTATATTTTAAATTATAATTTCAGTTGTAGAAGTAGAGATGTAGGTCAAAAGACAGGCTGTTTACTCCACAACTGGCTGGAGGTTGATAATACTGTACTTGCCTTTCTGTGGGATTCCTGGATTCTTTGGTCTTGATGCAGTTTTGTTTTTTTTTTTTTTTAATTCACACACCTTGTGCTTTTAACTTTCTCCAACACACACGAGTTGTTTTCGCACCATACTCTTGGGGAAATGGCTTATACATTGTCTACTAGAACATGCCTTGTAATCATTCAAAACTCAGGAAATAATATCTTGGGTCATCAAGATGGTTTAGTGAACAAAAGCTCCTGCTCCCAAGCTTGATGACCTTAGTTGGATTCCTGAGTCCCACTTGGTAGGAGGCAAGAAGTGACTCCAGCAAGTCATTCTCTGACCTGTGCATGTGCACAGTTGTACATGCATGCACACATACACGTACGTGTGCAAGGAAGAAAGGAAGGAAGGGAAAGAGGGAAAGGAAGGGAGAAAGGAAGGAAGGAAGGAAGGAAAAGGAAGGAAGGAAGGAAGGAAGGAAGGAAGGAAGGAAGGAAGGAAGGAAGGAGTTTTAATGACTGACCCATCAAGTCTCAACTTCTTTGGTTCTTCAGAGAGAAGACCCAGTGAAGGGAACTGACTGTAGTGGCAATCAGACCTTCTCTTCCTGTGATTGAAATGCTACCCGAGCTCACACTACTGACCTCTACCTGGTGTCCTCTCTAGGCTTCCACCGTGTGTCCTTCTACCCTCCTCCCTGGGTTTTAACTCTTTTAAAGAGTTGCAGACTTGCCATTTCTGTTGGTGATTGTGCATTGTATTCATGCTGGACCCTCTCCAGCCTCCTCCCCAACCCTCCCTTTTCTGTGACATTTATTTTTGGTTGGCATCAGACTAACAGCACAAACAGTGAATATGAACCGTGCTTCCGTCGAAACAGTGAGGCAAATAAACTGTCACTGGGATCCTAAAAGTGACTGTCATTCACTGTTGCTTTCTTTTTAAAGGTTGTTTTGCTTCTGTTTCTTGACTATAAAAAAATAGAAACAAATCAAACTTTGTGATGATAGAAATCGAAGGTCATGTTGTCATCCAGTGGAAAGTCAGATTCCTGTTGAATAAATTGCCCTGCCCATGTAGGAACAAAAATTATAAATCCATGACCTGATCCCATTCTTTGACCAGTTCTTTCTGGTTTATCTGAATCATAGTGACGTGCTTCTGGGAAGAGAGTGTCATGAATTTTGTGAAACACTTAGTGTGTGGGGTGTTTCTGTCGACAGGACCCTGTTTATCTCTACATCATCTGTGTCTCACTCTTCTGAACTTTCGTGTGAAGAGATGAGAATTTATAGAGTTAAATAAATTAAAGAGAAGACCCAGTGAAAGGAACTGACTGTAGTGGTGGCCATCACTTTTGGGCAATCAGACCTTCTCTTCCTGTGATTGAAATGCTATCCAAGCTCACACAACTGTGAGCTGTACTTGGTATTCTCATTCAGGAACCTGTGCTTTTAAAATATTTTAAACACTATAAGGAATAGTTTGCGGCATTGGTGAGGTAGACTTTTCCCTGCCGTGTTTAAAATTGTGGTCATTTTTCTCTACATTTTTGCCTGTAGATCTGTGGGTTGTAACCCCTTTAGGGGTTGACTGTCCCTTTCAAAGACCCTTTCACAGGTGTCGCTTAATACCACCACAGAAACACAGATATTTACATTATGATTCATAACAGTAGCAAAGCTATAATTATGAAGTAGCAACAAAAATAATTTTATGGTTAGGGGCCATACCACATGAGGAACTGTATTAAAGGATTGCAGCATTAGGAAGGTTGAGAACCACTGCTGTAGATTTTTGGAAGATCAATTCATAGGATAGCCAGTTGCCTTAAGAGATGGCTAGATGTGTGTGTGTGTGTGTGTGTGTATGTGTGTGTGTAGAAAGGCAAGCGTGAATGCCCCAGGTAATGAAGGTTTTGTTCTTTTAGTCCTTGGAACACTAACATACACCAGTTTACTCGGTCTTTATACAAATGATCACCTACGTAGACACGGCAGTGGTTGCAATTTTCAAGTTGGGATCAGTGTGTTCTGCCTATGTGCATTTTGTATCTAAGGTGAAATACTGACCTAGAATGCAGTAAAATTTCTCTAAAGGGGAAGTGCCTCCCTACCCTCTCATTTCCTCGTTAGTGGCAAGTGACACAAGAACGCTTCCAAACTTTGGGGAGTCCTGGATGGTTAGCAGATGAGATCATTTCCAGTGAAACTTACCAGCTGCCCCTGAACTCACTCTTCAGAGCTCTGTGCTTTTATTACGAGATTTAATTATAGGATAAGGAAAGTGCTGTGAGCATCTTTAGACCACACATGTGAAGCTACATACTTGAATCTAGGAGTTTAGAGTTGAGCCACTTAAGGAAAAGGAGGCCACACACTCATGTTACCTGTAACTGAATGCTGGGTAGCTTGTTCTGTATTTGGCCCCGAGGTTCATTCATTTTATGTTTTAGGTTCTATTAATTTCTTAGCATTTTTATTTTATTCCTACAATCACTTAATAATCATATTTGCACCTAATTCTGTATGTTTGTTTTCCTCCAACTTTTCTACACGCTCATCATAGCTGTATACTTTCTGTATGGGAAGCATCAGAAAGACAGGAAAGTTTCTTTAGAACAGAGGACTCAAAGGAAGGCTGTCCACATTTAATCAGGGATAGCACCAGTGTTCCTGTTCTTCCCCGAAGACTGAACACCTGAGGTCTCCTGACTCAGGTTCATGGCCTTAATCTCACAGTGAAAATATGGCAAACACTCAAGATTTCCAACATAAATCAGGACTGAAGTGTTAATCAGAATCAATATTGGGTAGAAGGAGGTCTTACTGGAAGCGTCTTAAGTATTGTTCAAACACAAGGGATAACTGTGTTCTGCTTTACTTGGCCAAAACATTGTCTCAAGCTAGTGATTAGGCTCCACTCCAGCGTTAACCCAGGGCAAAATTTATGCAGCTCTACCACCATTGGGGTAATTAAGAGGACGGAAAGTGAAAATATTTGCTTAAAGTTTAAGTGTATTTTAATTAATCATGAAAAATAACAAATACAGCTAAGAAGTAAGGAGGCAATGGGGAAATTTTTACCTCTTCCTTGAACACATTTTTGATATGCCCATTAATTCTTCCAGAATGTTACTCATCCACACTACACATGAACCCAAGATTCCACATCTGTCTTTGGGTTGATATGTGAGACGTAGGATAATTCCGTCTTACTTAAAAGATAATGTCTCTCCATCAGATCTGTGACCCACTCAAAATTCTCGGTGGACAGAAAGGAGTCTTTCAAAGTACGAGCCAGAGACGGCACTGAGAGTACACACCTTGATCTGGATGCTCAGAGATAGCAGGAGTTCAAGTTAAAAGGGGATGATAAAACCCCCACCTCCGCAGCATGGCTGACCAGAGCGTGGTCAAAGCAAAGTTAATGATTCAGTCACTGCTCATCGTCAAGACTTAAAATGGTCATCCTTGACATGGCGTAGAACTCAGATGGTGGTGAGCTTTGTGTCTACCTAGCCTGGCCTCTTGCAAAGGTGTCCCCACCAGCCTTCGCTATGTAAACTATTTATTGCTGTTCGTCTTGCCCATTGTCATTAGGCAGCTTTTGTATAAACATCGGGTTTGTTAATGCCACCAGTTTCCGCAAGCGTTGTATAGACTGTGAGTTTCACCTTCTGTGGCCCCTGGAGAACTTTTCTAATGCATGTGTTTGCCCTCCTATCTGACTCATGCCATGACTTCTGCCTTAGGTATCCCTTCAGCACAGCACAGTGCTTCTCTCCTCTGCACCCTCCTCTCTGCTCTGGGGAAAGTTCATCCTAAGCTTCTAAAGTCCTTTTGTCTTCACACATTTTGTTGTGCTAGAGAGCCTTAGCCCAGGCCCGCATGCATGTTAGCAAGGTCTCTACTTCATAGCCACACTTTTACTTAAAAGTCCAATTTTAAAGTCATCTCTTTTTTCATGAAGAACTTTTAGTACTAATGGATTGTTATTTTTCCGTAAATCTCCACACTATTTTATTTTTTGGTTCTTTATGTCTAGGGATCTAGTTGGTTTGTGATGGTTTTACGTGCCCTTACTAACCTACATAGGTTAGTTAACACAGGGCCTCTGATTACCTCGTAAAGACATGATATCTCTTGACTTAAGTTGAAATGTAAATATTTCTGATTGTTTCAAGGAAAACCTTTAGTCTTTTACACAGTAGTTCCTTAATAAATAAGAGCACAATAGTTGTAGCCAGATGACCAAGCTTTGATTTTTAGCTCTAGCATCTACTGTAGTATAATTACATGTTCTTGTTCTGGTTTCTGATATGTAAAATAATAGTATATAGTAGTACTTCCTTATAGGATTATTGCAAAGATAAATCAATACATTTAAAGCATTTACACCAGCACCCAGAAGACTAAGGCTGTACTAGGTAACTCTGAAGCCATGAGCCACATGTAATTCTTCAGCCGTAAAATGTGGCTGGCCCAAGCTGGCGTGCTTTGGAGGTGTCAATTCCGTAAAGCTTAGAGATGTGATATAAAAACAATAAAAGCCTCATTTTTATTGATTTCCCATGGGCATAAAATTTTAGATATGGTAAGTTAAATAGAATATATTAAAATATTGCCTTTAAAATTTTTATGTGTATGTGAGATGTGTGTTTATGTATATGTGTGTCCATTCAATTCTTGCATGTAAATAGGGGCACCAGATGCCAGGGCACACTGGAGGTCAGAGGACATCTTTGTTATCAATCGTTATCTTTTGTCTTGTTTGGTCTCTCTTGGTTTTCCACTCTGGATGCAGACCTACTGACATGTGGACTTCTAGAATTTTTCTGTTTTTGGTTCCTATCTCCCCATAGGAGTCCAGGCATTGCAGACATGGATGCTAAGTGCCCAGCTTTTTACTTGGGTCCTCAGGCTTCAGACTCAGATCCTCATGATACGTGGCAAGTGCTTTTACCCTCTTAGCCATCTCTCTAGCCCTAAGCCAGTTTTAAAAGATAGGCTCCTAGGAATTTTTTGGGGGGTTGTTTTCTTTATTGCGATAGGTTTTCTCCGCAAAGCCCTGGCTGTCCATGCTCTGTAGATCACGCTGGAACAGGGTGGACCAGGCTAGCCTCGAACTCAGAACCCATCTCTGCCTCCTGAGTGCTGGGATTAAAGATGCTGCGTGCCAGCTCGCAGGTACTACTAGGAAATTGCAAACTACATCTGCATCTCACATATGTGCCAGTTACATAAGAGCAGAGCATGCTCTCTGTTGAATTTCCTTGTCATGTTGGTATTACTGTGTTTACATTAGTACTGGTGCTAAGAATCGTTGACCTACTTCCTTGATCTGTTTCTCCTAAAGCTGCTGACTTTGGTGTTTCTGCTTGGAGTATTAGATAAAAATGGTAGGCATGGTGAGATTCGATGAGGGGTGTGAGGGGGTGCAGTCCGACCTGGAGTGAGGCAAGACTGGTCTGGTCTCACTTCAGAGCCACATGCTCTAAATCCCTGGCTTTATCTTCCCAACTTTGGAGGTGGGGACCTGTTCGTCCACTGCTATCAGTACCTTTTCCTTAGTATAGGGGGTGAGCTGAATTTGGGGATCAGAATCGGACATCCGTTCATAATAACGTAAATGAAAGCTCGATCAAAACAGAGATTACAAAGGCTCTCTTTGATTCAGAAGGTCCTACATTTTCTGTGAAGGGAGTTAATTAAAAGATAATAGCTTTTTAAAAAAGCATGGGAGGGGGGACTTACACGGTTTCCTTATGCTAATTCTAAATAGTTTTTTAGCTGTGACAACGTCTATTGCCAGACACCAGGACTATGCTGAACATGACTGACACAGTCTCAGTCTGTCTTAGGCATCTGTCACCTGAGATGGATTTGTAAAGGGAGTGGGTCTGTGTGCATCTTGGGCTTTGTAGTGTGATGCTGGTTTTGGTCCCGACTGTACTGGTATTCTTGCTTCCACTGGTTCATTAACTGGACTACCATTCCTAGGGTATTGGTTTGGGCAGCTCATAACTTGGAGGCTGGACAGACAGCAGAGTGCGGTGGTGTTTATGTATTTGTTGGGTGGTTTTGCTGTGTTTTGTGTTTGATATCTTCCCCATGATTGCTTCTATGGCAGTTTGCTCCCTATGCTGAGTATTTAGGTTTGGTGGGCGGGCATGTGTAACTCTGCAGAGATAACCCTCTGTAGTGTTGATTTCCTTCGGGATCATGAGGTACAGTTATTAGCCTCATCTATTTGGGCACCCTAGAACTGGTAGTCAAAAAGCCTCCATCCCAGTGGATATCCGTGGTTTATTTGTCTTGGTACATTTGAAACAGAAGAATCATTATATCGTGAGGGTTCCACCCCTAAAGTTTTTTGCTTGGCAACTGGCACAGTCATAAGTTTTCTTGGTTCTGTCCAAATAAAACTTCACAAACAATTTTTGTTTTCTTGTTTGAACATCTGGTCAGTATCTGCTATCTCATGGAGGTGCTGTTCTGTGGTGTCACCTGTTAACCCACAGTGTGAAATCTGCAAA
The DNA here is from genome assembly GCF_011064425.1 of Rattus rattus. Taxonomy (NCBI): domain Eukaryota; kingdom Metazoa; phylum Chordata; class Mammalia; order Rodentia; family Muridae; genus Rattus; species Rattus rattus. The sequence continues at coordinate 69,294,593 of NC_046154.1, forward strand.
GGAACCACCAGAGGTAGCTTAAATGTGAACTGCTTCGTTTGCGCTGTGTTTCTGGATATATAACTTCAAACTTGAATGGTTTAGGAATAATAGTCTATATTAGCTAATACTACTTTCTGATGGAGGTCACGATTTTTAATAGTAAGACTTTTCTAGGTTTTCAGATATTGGAGTTGTGAAGTATAAATCACTACACGGAGGAAAATGTTTATTATGTAAATCTTACACGCCTATGTCGATAAAGATGTGTCAGGTTCTTGGAACTGATAGAAGCACAATGGCAAGTGTGTGTATGTGCACACTTATACGCTGGTCTATTAAATGTGTTGTGAATATGTGCTTCTCTGCATTCTTTACCTAATTAGAAAAGGCAAAGCGTTGTTTTATGGCTCTTGCCTGGAGTTATGGCCACCTTCATCTTACTGTGTCAGAACAGCACACAAAATAGTAAATGAGGACTTGAAACAACTGGGACTAGAAAACATTGTCCACAGCCCAGTGGTCCGTGTCACCGTTCCTCTGCTTCCAGGATATATTGCATAATCAGGAGAGGCAAGACAAGCCAAATCCTTTTAGAACACCATGTCTGGGGAGGTTACAGGGTCCCCGAGGTTTGTTCCTTCTTGTCATTGTAACAGTCTCGCTGTGACAAGGAGATCTGGGAAATCACCTGAGGACGTGATGAAAACCACATTCACTACCACTGCAGTTTCTTTTTCTGGACATTTAAATGGATAGGGAATATGTTTGGTTTGTAAACATATATTTAATTATGTAGGCTATATATACTCATATATAAAACAAGCCAAAAAATTAAATCATAAAACAGAATAAGCAAGTGAGGGAACCTGTATCTTTTTTCCTGTGCTCGAGGTTACATGCAAGAAGAGTATTTCCTGACTAGTCAGCCAAAGCTCTTGCGAGACAACTGGCTTGCTTTATTTGTGTGACAGGAGATCATTGTGGTGGCAGCCAGAAGCTTTGTAGCCTGTAGCGCGTCTCAGAGACATGTCAGGATAGGAAAAATTTTCGCGTGTCTGTCCTGGATTCTTGGAGACAGGGACGCACAGACTGGCTTGGAACTGGGGATATCGTCGCCGTGAGCTCCCGAGTGCTGGAATTACAGGTCTTTACTACCATGCCTAGCAAGTTAAGTGCTTCGGGCACCTGAAGATAATGACTTTGCAGCTTGTTTTTCTGATGATAAGCACTGAAGAAGGAAAAGCTTTTTAAAATGCTGTTATGAAATTTTATTTCATTATGGAAGGAAAGGAAACACCAGGATATATTGCTCGATACTCATTAGCTTTGGTTAAGCTTTGTTCTATAAATTAATATTGTAGAAACTACTTCCTGACAAGATTTCATTTTTTAATTTTATCTTAGTGTTTCCAGAAATTTTCGTTGAACCTGTACTTTGAACGATTCCAACCAGAATTTAAAAAAAAAATAAAATAAAATAAATTTTGTTTTAATCTGTGCAGCTGTGGTTTACTTTGCAGGCATGAGGAATATCTATTTTATTAAGTCCTATGAGGAATATGTGTCACATACATTTAAGAAAAAAACTATTTAAGATGAAAAATTCCAAAAATGACTTCCCCCTGGTGTGAAGTAAAACAAAACCCCCAGCACATCTCTGTCTGTGGTAATGACATTGAGGTGACAAACTGCAGGCAGGTGAGGTTCCTGGGGGTAATCTCACACCTGCACCGTGAGCTTGGGAAACAGCTGGGTTTGGAACTGCCTGCTGGCCCTGCTTTCTGTTTGATGCGAGAGCAGCTCTCAGGCTGAGGCCCTTGCATTTACACAGAAGATCCCAGGTCTTTGAAAATAGACAGATGGGTCTGTGACGGGTAGTACTCCCTGGTTTTATGAAGCTTTTTTCTCCGACGGAGAGATGAAGGCCCCTTGGTGCTGTCCCTTCCAAGCCCACATCTCTCACTGCTACCCAGAGTTCGGTGTGCCAGGCAGGTGTGACTTAGGAAGCCATAGACAAGTGTATCCTGTCGACTCCGGTCCTGAAGCTGCAGCCCATTGCATAACGGAGTGTGAATTTAGTTAAAGGCACTTGATGGTAGGCAGGGGCCCTGCCTTTCTCTCTCTTTAGCTACCCAGCAGAACTCTGGAGGCAGCAGAGATGGTGGTCTCAGCCAATCACACTATAACTCTCCTGCAACTTCTCATGGAATTCTTACGTATAATTGTTTTACATGTTTCCCCCAAGAAAAGAGACCTCTTTACTTGTTAAGGTGTAGTAAAGTAGATTCCTGTCTGAAAGCACACATCAGTTAAAGATTCTCCAGATTCCAGAAACCGTCAGGCCCAAAGAGCCTTTAGTTCCTTCTTCCTTTAGGCCCACACGCTTCTCTCCCTGCTCTCTAGGGACTGACTTTTCCCTCCTGTGCTAGTGTAATTGTGGGAAATTTACTGGGCTTCCTTATATTGACTCCCAGGAACTTTGGGAAGAAATTACATTGTCTTCTTACATTTTTTATTGGATAATTTTAAATTTACATATCAAATTTATCTCCTTTCCCGGTTTCCCGTCCATAAACTCTCATCTCCTCCTCCCTCCCCCTGCTTCTATGAGGGTATCCCCCCCCACTCACCCACCCTCCCTACCCTGACATTCCCCTACACTGGGGCATCAAGCCTTGGCAGGACCAAGGGATTCTCCTCCCATTGATCCCCATTTTGTTTTTGTTTTTGTTTTTGTTTTTTCGAGATAGGGTTTCTCTGTATAGCCCTGGATGTCGTGGAACTCACTCAGTAACCACATTGGCCTTGAACTCATGATCTTACTCCCTCTGCCTCCTAAGTACTGGGATCAAAGGCATATGCCTCCACCCCCACCACCGCCCAGGTCTTCTTGCTTTCTTAAGGGTAGTCTGCTGCCTCTGTTCTCTTACACACTGACGCTTTCCTTTGAAGACAGGAACCCAGAACATTGTGTCCTGAACCAGCCTTCAGGTAGGTGTAGTTTGCCCTGACAATGTTTTAAAGCTGTTTGAGGGGTTGGGGTGTAGCTTAGCAGAGTGCTAAGCATTGTGTCCTGAACCAGCCTTCAGGTAGGTGTAGTGTGCCCTGACAATGTTTTAAAGCTGTGATAGCTTTTTCCTTTGAGTTACTGTTTTGTTTTGTTTTTACCTTGTTCACACACACACACGCACACGCACACGCACACACACGTATATGTATTTCTTTTGCCACAGCAATTTTTCCAAAGAACATTTGATTAATCTTTTTATTCTAAGTAATTAAAACATTAATGGTCCAAAGACATTTGAATAGACTTCCTGTTGGCATACAGACAATTCTGCTAGGCTCCAACCAACAGCAGCTACTTAGGTTTGAGCCAACATGGAGTATAAGAACTGCTCAGCTACCCCAGCATGCTTGTGCGCTCGCTCTTGCTCTCTCTCTCTCTCTCTCTCTCTCTCTCTCTCTCTCTCTCTTCACCTATTCTCTCTCTTCATCACCTATTCTCATTCATTCTCTCTCTTCCACTTGTTCCCAGCTGGCCTCTTCTCTTCCTCCCTCCCTCCCTCCTCTCTCTTTCTGTCTCCCATTATTCTCTTCCTCTATCCCTTTTCCAGGTCCCCTTCCCTTCCTCCAATAAACTTCCTTGTGTACCAGGCGGTGTACATGGTGGTGATTACTCAGGGCAACACCTTGGCTGACCTGCTGAGGTGGTCCCTCCTTCTGAACATGCACAGCTTTTTACTGCCTAGCGTCAGCAGCACTTCCGGATCCCAATGTTCAGTCATTGTCCGTAACAGGAAGTAAACAGAGCCTGTGGGTCTGTAGGCCACTCCCTCTGAAGCCCCATACTAGGAGAGGTTATTAAGCAGAGGGTTGGGTTATTAGGATCCTTTGCTTTTCTAAGGCTCAAGATAATGGCAGAGTAAATGCTACTCCTCTCTCTCTCACCAGTTTTCTACTCTGCCTGCCAAGGGCCAAGGTAAATGAAGAGGAGAAAACAACTCGGAGAAGGTTGCTTCAGAAGTATCCATGGGTGGGTTGCAAAACAGGTCCTAATTGTCAGGTATCAGAGATACTCCATACTACACAGATCTTCTTATAATCAAAACAAATCAAATATTTGACCTTGCTTTGGGCTTTATGTTTGCACTGTGTCTTTGTGAGTGCTGCCATTAGTTGAGATGGGTCAGTAGGCAGAGATTGAAAACAGACGAGAGAGATCCTTCAATCAGCTTCTCGGTCTTCTGTTGTTCCAAAGGAGGGGCCTAGAAACCTCTTCATTAGGACTGTCAAGGGCCATGGCCAGCTGAATATTAATTAGGAAAGATAATGTATATCTTACAGGACTTGAATTATACCCTTTTGTTTGGACATACCTCAGTGTTACCAAAAAGAATAGAAGGAACTGAGATTTGATTTAGAAGATGGGACATCTTGACCTTCGCATATTGCCTTCTTGCATCTTCTGTAACGGGCCTTGACTTCCATGCCAGTAAATAGCTATGATGAAACCAGTGCCCCGCCCTACCTGTCATTGATTTTTGAGGGTTCTGTGGTACTGCAGATCTACATGTCTATACATATGGAAGCGTGAGACAATATGTCTCTGATGTGAGTTTCTGTTTTGTTAAAGAAACGGAAGTGTAACGCAGATGCCTGGAGGGCTTCAGGTCTTTTGAAGTTCCCAAGCTGCATTTGTCTTGGGATCCAGTGTGGGGATTGCAGGGGTTATGTTGATGACCCATTTTGTGGATATGTATGATAATTGATGTTATTATAACACATTGGGCTTGGGTCCTAGAAACTTCTGAGCTTGCTCAGTTTTACAGGAAGTTTCAGCATGCACATTAGCGTAACTTAGTAAAGTCTGGTCTATTTAACTGCTTAGGTCATGGTACTGGCAAAAGCAGAGAATGCTTGTTCCTGTGTCCACCCAGGGTTCTCTAGCAACACTAACGCCTCTGGAGTTTTGTAGTTGTCATCATTTTTTTAAATGAGAAGGAATTTATAATCAGTGGTCTCAGGTCTGCTGTGGGTCTATGTGTTGAGTGGTTACACACTGGAGACCACTGTAAAGGGCAGTAAAGAAGGGTGGGTGCGGCGGCGGGGGCTTACGTATGTTTCCAGTCTCAGTGCCAGCAACCTTTCCCCTGTCAGGTAAGGCAACTTGGGTAAAAGTAATCTACATGTTCTGGGGAAAAGCACTAACTCCTAGGCCATTTAAACCTCAACCAGAGCACATAAAATTTGTCAGGAACAAAATCCGGTTTCCTTGCTGTCACATGGGAATCTGTGGTAACTAATTACAGATCTGTGAATGGGCTTGTGACATGTGGCAAAGCTAAGCCCTTCCTACTGTACGGCTGGTGGGAGCAAGAAGAGGTAGGACCCTCTTGTTTGGGGGATCATTTCATATGCACTATTGCCTGAGTTTTGGATTAAGAAAAGCTGCTTTGGTTTCTTGTCCCAGTTACCAACTTGCTTGCTCTCGGCAGGTTGCTTTAAATGTCTTTGAGCCTCTGGCAATCAGACCTTATAATGTTTATTATGCTGCCTTTAGGTTATAGAGTTTTATTGCCATCTCTCTCTGTCTCTCTGTCTCTGTCCCTCTGTCCTGTCTCTCCCTCTCTCCCTCCCTCCCTCCCACCCTTCCTCTCTCCCCCACAAGGGTCTAGTTCCATTCTCTTTTATCCCCAAACCCACTGTGTTTGAGGTAACCCTTTCTAACAGGATTCTGGGTTCTGCTCTTTGTCAAATAATTTGTTATGAGATCAAAATTGCAGTTAAAAGAAGGTGGGTAATGGACCTTACAAAAGAAAGGTTCCCGTAAGTATAATCCCTTATTAGCCTGTATTTCTTATGCTTCTGTATAAAATTTTAAGGTTGAATATAGAAATGTGTCTTCATAACTGCAACTATATAAACATGGATGTTGGAACTTTCATAGGTCAAATAGGAGATGCAGTTTTTATATTTAGATAACAACAACTTCACATTACTCTGTGAATTACTTACTAGTCTTTAGAATCGATGGGTTGGGATAAACAGCTTAGAAGCAGATGTGAGGAGGAATTCAGTCTTCTCTTCCTCTTTATTCTCATCTTTGAAACAGTGTCTCCTCTTTTGTAAGTCTCCCATCCCGGAGAACATTCCCCTCTTGGCCTTCTCCTCTCTCCCTCCTCCTCATTTCCCTTCTTCATTCCACTCTATCTCTTCCTCAATAAAATTTACATTCTCGTTAACGACATGCAAACACACTTGATACATTCTGCATACAGATGACAGTGCAGCCATCATGTATGGAACAAGTAGATGTGCATCCCTTTCTGATGAGCATGTGGAGATTAGAAGAATTGGATAAAACTGGTTAGCGTTTGCCTTATAAACCCTGCTTTCATGGAAGAGGATGCTATCTTGTGCTCTGTTACTTAAAATAACTGTGTAGATAAGATTTAATGCTTTTACCATCATTCTTCTAATCCATTCTTGTCAGAAAGAGATCTGTGGTCCTGATATTGTGTTTTTATTGTCTTAGAAATGGTAATTTGTCAAGTGGATTCATATAAAAAGGATGCTAAAACTTAAGAACATACTTGTAAGCCGGAAACACATAATTTGGCTAATGGAGATTGCTAGTCATAGATAATAATTCAGATATTAGTAACTCAAGGCAGCGTAAAGCCTTCTAACAATACTGACTTAACTGAAGTGAATAGAGCAGACTGTCTTGTCAGAGGTAATGTCATAGAATACCAGTTATATGAAGCTGGACAGAGGGTTGGGATAGTCAGCACGCAGAGCCAATAATGTAGGAGGAGTTTCTACTCTCGATTTAATTCACGGACAGTTGTGGTGCCTGTTAATTCCTTCGTATATGCCAAACCAGCTATCCTTGTGTGTGTGTGGAGACAATTTTACAATTTAGGACTTGCTCTGAAGCATTAATGGGATGTCAACTGCATAGAAGTGCAAGACAGAGAGACGTGAGACAGAGGTATCGTACCAAGGCCACCACACACAGAAATGCTGTGGATTGTCCCCACTTTCTTGGCATCCCTCTTTGCTGAGTCTCTAGCTGTCCTTCCTGTCACCCCTCCAGACACACAACTGACACAGCCTGGCTTAACTAGTAAAACATGGCAATGTACTTGAGCACAATTTCCAAGACTTGCTACGTGATGCTGGGAATTTCTGATCAGACTAAATTTTTCTGTGTTTAAATTCTTGGCATTGCATTCTAGATACACCTGTAAAGTGGCTTCTCTCTCTTTGTATTGAAATACCTGGTGATTATCACCCTTGGTGAGGCTTTAGCCAAGGCGGTGTCTAAAAGTTGGTTCATTGTTTTTGTTTTTTGTTTGTCTGTTTTTTTTACATTAATCAACATTCCTACCTTTAATTACAAGGGGTCTGTTCTGAGATGTCAGGGCAATCACCTTGCTTTTTTTTTTTTTAGATATTACTTTTTTTCTTATAAACTATTTCCAGTCAGCATCTTGATATATCAGAGTGTGTGAATATCAGACTATTTCCACTCAACTTATTTTTTAAGAAGTTAAATGTTTTACTTTTAAGCCTTTTGCCTGAACTCCAGGCAGAAGTCAGAAATGTTACAATGTTTACGTTAAGTATGTGTGGCCTAGGTGACACATGTAATTACTCGAATTTGTCTCTGTGAAGCTTCATGTAGTTTATTATGAAAAATTTTTTGAATAAAACAATAACCATATTCTTAACTATAGCCTCATAGAAACTTAATTGTGCTAATATAGCTCTTGTGGACTTTGCACAGTCTTTCTAGCCCCAAAGATAGCACATGTTCTCTGACAAATCTTAGTATGCCCATGGACTCTTAGTGATGTTTGTTTGATGAATTAAAGACTTTTATATTGATCCAGTAGTGGTTACATATCAAGCAGATCCTCACAACACCTTTAAGCCCTACAGAACAAAAATCTCTTCTCTGGCGTGAGAAATAATTGCATCCTTTGGTTGCAAATACTAATATTTGAAATACTATTCACTTTGCGTATTTCATGCTTCTTACTTCCAGTTATGTTGAACAGTTGAGGAGACCCTATGAAAACAATCTGTCTCCAGGATGTGCAAATTAATTTTGAGACAGCAGAAGAAAGATAATCTCTGTTTTAATGAACAATTTATTCTCTGCCACTTACCTCACATACAGCATGTGTGTGCATTGTATGCACACACGTGTATATATAATACAATATCCTAGATAAGATTTGGGGTCTAGATTTGCACTCGATGTTCTGACTTAGTTATAATGGGCAATTTGAGTAACCTTGGTGTGTTTGAATATCCTTATCTGTAACTCGAGAACAAAAATAGTACCCACTTTAATTTTTGAAAATTGGGTGTTTACATAGTTAGCGTACAAGTGTTCAACCAGCATACATTATTTTTAGAGGAAAATTATTTCATAATTTAATGATAGAATAGCCACTAGTATGTATACCTCAATGAAATAAGTCTGTAGTTAGTGGCAAACGACAGTGGCACTTCATTCTGTACCTGAATAAAATTGTTTGCTTCAGTGTGTAGCATGCAAAAATCCTGAAAGAGTTAAGAATTTTTTCCTTGTTTTCCAGGCTTTAATTTAGGCTCATTGTTATACAAAAACTGTTAGCCTGGGTGAAGCTGCACCTTGAGCACTGATGTAAACTGAGTTTTTCAAAGTACATTAAAATTTGCCATCCTCTTCCCCTGACGATTGAGAGATTTGCATCTGGTAGCGATTCACTCAGCCGAATGGAAGATCGCGCTCCTTAGAGTGCTGATAAGCGGACACATGACATTTGCAAAGAGCAGTTTGCCCACTCGAGTGCCAGGGCAAACTGGAGAACATCCTGTGCTTCCAATTTCATCAGAAACGTAGGGAATATTGCAAATGACACTACCAAATCAACTGTAAATAGATGATAATTTGATTGACATCTGGAAGGCTGTCACCGGCTGAGCAGCCCATAACAGGAACATTTACTGAGTGCAAAGGCAGCTTTCAAGTAAATCACTTTTTGTCCAGTGGGGCCCAGCCAGATTATAATTGCATGTCCTTCCCTTCATTGCAAATTCCCTATTACCGTTACCAGCAGTGTCTCATTTAAAGGAAGGTTGTCTTCCAAATATTCACAGTGTCTCATGTTAACTCGTCACCTCCCTCCTTGAAGGCTTGCTATTTTCTGGAAAATCCAGCCCTTGACTCCTTCCATTGTAATAAAACTCATTAACTTTGCCTTTGTGTATGGGTGTAGAGGTACATATTATAAATTAATTGTTTGGTGAGATATGGCCTGATGGAAGTCAGGGGCTAAAGACATTTTGTAGCATGGTTTCGTTATAGTCCTTGGAATTGTGTCCTCTGTCGGTTTTAAATAAACGTTTCGGCACTGGTCACTTTTGAAATGTCAGTATTTCAAAATTGAATGGGCACTTGGTGCCCTCCCACTTAGAAATGTACAAGATACTAGTCTAGGGCTAGTGCTAGTTCTTGGGCCCTGTGTTGTTCAATCCCAGACACTTGGAAATACTGGGGAATGAAGCAACAAAGCACATGTCATTTAGAGGTTCCGTTGTAGGGACAGTGCATGAAGCAGGAGTAGTATTACTAAGGCAGTGTTAACAAGTTAGTCTAGTTTGCTCTTTAAAAGCCAGTGAGGGACTAATACGTGGTTAATAAGCTCACCCAGTAGTACAAAGTTATCTGTCCTCATTCTCCACGTCAACTGTACTCCATTGATCAAGAAAAAGAAGAAAACACTGTTCTTACTTGGTCTAGTTCTTTTTTGCTTTTAAATTTGGACAACATACTCTAGCCTCAGGAGAATGTGCTGATCAGAACCTTCCAGAATCTTAGTCCAAGAATCTCAAAGTAGTATGTTTTTGTAAGAATCCATTTGATTTTTCTGCTTGTACAGATGATGAGTTCCCACCAGAGAAGGATAATGTGAAACAAGTTGTCCTGCTCTAGGAGTAGCCTCTCTTGATCAAACAGGACAGAACCTGGAGCTTCTGTTGCTAGTCAAGACCACCGCGCATTTGCCTCGAACCAAGATCTCTGTGTCACAAACAATCAAGGAACCATCTCTGGCTGTACAGGTGTAGCTGCTTCTTGTAGCCCCAGTGAAAGAACATGGGAGCCGAGGTCTTGCTAATTGTAGTGAGCCTGCCTGCATCGCAAGTGTCAGGTGATTTGATAGGACTGACGTGCAAGTAAATGGAATAGGAAAAGACACTGCAGTGGACGGTTGGTCCATTAGTTTGCCCAAGCATCTTGTTTTACTAAGGAGCTCTCTAATGGTTTCTCGGCAATAATTACTCTCTCTCTTCCTCATGCTATTCAACATGACAGGCACTTGCCGACGTCACAGCTAATAGATTTGCACTCTAACAGGCCCCAGCGCTGAGTCTCCTTGAGTACCTTGGCTAAGAAATGAGTGATGGCTTTGCTTTGCTTTTTTTTTTCTTGAGAAAAATCTCTAATGCAGGAGATAATCGTTTTATTTTGGATATTTAAGCAGGTATGTGGTGTAGCGTGAGTGCTGGAGAAAAAAATGATGCATTACCTGTGAACTCCCCGTCGTATGTCTTACGTGTTAGTAGTTGATGTTACTGAAGTAGAGGGGAAATTTCATGGGCCGTTTTACTTACACACTGATAACTTCAGACTTGATCCAGAACCACAGGCAGGGAGCGGTTTCCACAGACGTGAACTTCTAGGCATCGGTCTGGAAGAGACACAGTATGGGATGATTCTTTTGTTTCAGATGGTGTGCAATCGGGAGTAGTTTTCCTATATACAGTTTTTTTTTTTTTTAAACCCAAGAAGGTGTCTTAGAATAATGTACCTTAAAAATTGTTGTTTGGGTCACTTCTTTATGATGTATGGTCTTTTCCTCTTAGCGCGAGATTTACTTTTTGAAAGTCAGTTTGGACTGTCTATAAGAAGTATTTCAGTTTCATTAATAATTTTTGGATTATTTTGAGATTCCCAGTACAGTTTGTTAGAAAACAGTGTGTGTCACATGGCATGATCATTTTTCTTACTGTCTTGGAGGGGAGTGGTCATAAATAATCTTGGTGCTAGAAGACATAAGAGGAAGAAGAAACACCTGCAGTGTCAGGTGTGGGAGGCGGTGCTTTGGGGTTCGACATCTCTACTTCCTGTTCGTGTATTCGTAGGGGGATTGTTCTACTCAGCAGTTTGATCAGATTGAAGATCCCCGTTTGTAAGTTCTCGGAGAGATGAAGAAAGGAGCAGGAACTCAGTTTCAGATACCCTTTTTACCTGTAAACCATAGAGCTGCCTCTTAGAACAGTTTCCTAACTTTAAAAAAATTACTCTTGTTCTACTGTATGAGAGAGAAGGGAAAGCATCTTAGAAACATGTCTTAAGCACGTGATGAACTCGAAAGGGTTCTAGAGGGTCTTTTAGAATCTATTTTCTTTGTGCAGCTACCAGATACCGATGTTGGCAGCAGTTCAGAGGGTCACAGGGCATTTAAAATCACTAGGCTGTGGGGAATAAAATTCTAGGTCTATTGCACTGAAAATTATTTAAAACTTGTGTTTACTCAGTGGCAAGTAGTACAAAAAGCATTTTTTTCCCTATACGAGTGTGTTTAAACAGGTACCTTAGACATACATGATCAATGAAAATGCTCAAAACACATTCGTGTCCCCAGGGCTCTCAGCACTGCAGGTCACTGGGTCCACTGAAGTCCGGTTTCCCGTGTGCAGAGCTGATCTCACTTTCGAGCCACTCATTTCGTGTAGTGGAGGGCTAAGGCTGTACAGCTGCGCAAAGTGGGGAACTAGGACTTTTATGCCCACACCCAGTCTTGTTTGTTTCTCATTGATAAAATAATTGAGTTTATAGTTTCAATGCCAAAATTGAAAGTTAAAAAAAATAGTCTTGAACATTAAAAACCAATTCCAACAGGGGGTACCTCTCTGTACTCACTGTAGATTCTTGTTTATTCCCGTTTTATGGGTGTCACACTTGAGTGAGTTAGATTGGGCCTTTCTTGGTTTTCCATAGGAGTTTAATACATAGATCCTCATTTCTTTAGTTAGGAGATTTGCACCAGTGTTGTAAGCGCAACGAAATTCATTTCTTGTAGTCTGCGTTATCCTTGTCATTATTGTCCACCCAGGATATTATTCCAGCTCCCTTCTGTGGGAAGGGAAGTATTTTAAATACTCATCAGTCAGAGGGTAAAAGGCTGATCTTAGCAGCTCTCATCTCTGAGATTGCGACTAACTTCAGATTGTGCGTAATTATATAGAGAGTTGAAATGAGGAAAATACTATGTGTGCTGAAGTTAATTTTTATAACAAAGAGGTCCAGATGTTACTTGTCCTGGTTGTAAATCCTGGGACCTTGGTTTTTTCCCGTGACGAAGAGGGGTGTGTTGTTATTTGTGTTCTCATGTGTCACTGCACATCAGGTGCTGAGACATTTAGACTGGATTGTTATGTGCACATCACCAAGTATTCATCACAGTTCTAGATGGTGTAACCTGTTCACTAGTGTTGCGGGGTACATCACTTGCTCCTAAGTCATGAGACTATACGGCATATTACTGTTCGGTATATTGCTGTCAACAGAAATGGATATTTTTATACCTGAACATATCTGAACACAGAAAAGACACAGTAAGAATACAGTAGGAATGATGAAAAATGACGCATGTATAGGAGACACATCTTACAAATGATGGTATAGATAGAAGAACTTACAAACTTAAAGGTGGATGAGTGATGAGCTAATGGTGTGTGACTTTGAGGACCTGGGGCACTGTACCAAACTACTGTAGACTTTATAAGCACTGTGCACATAGTCTACACTGAAATTATTACAAGTTAGATCTTTAGTAATTTATCAAGCTAATAAATCTTTGTATTTTATAAAACTTATTTTTAAATGTCTAAATCTTATACTTAGCTTAACATCCGGATAGATTGTACAAGGCTATTTGACCGTTTTCAAGAAAGTTTTATTTAAAAACTTTTTTGGTTAAAAATTAATATGCAGACATACGTAAGCCTAAGTCTGACAGTGTCAGGATCAGATCTTGTCATTCTGGAACCTCTTCCATGGTGGTGACAAGATGGAGACGCCCTTTGCTTAGCACCTTTTCTCTAGCCCTTCTGAGGACTGCCTGAGGATTCTTTTCAGAAGTATGTCTAGGCTATTCTCTCTGGTTTCTTTCCTGTTTTTTTAATCCTAGATTTATTTGTAAGGAGATAATTTACCAAGAATACTCCGCTCCAGCAATAAGACTTTCATTTTCTTGTCTTTGCGTTTATTTTTCTTTTTCAACTATGTGTTCATTTGATAATTTTATAAAAATCGTTTCGTGGCAGTCTTTGGGACCACAGTGTACACATGGTCCATTGTCAAATGAAGCATTGTCTGAACAGCTAGCTGTCACACACAGTCACTTAATGTTTGGATTGGTAGGATGTATAGCCATAGATCCTATATCCACAGGGTTTCCAATCACCTAAGGCAGCAGTTACTGTAAACTGAAGTATTGTGGCTTACCATTATTGTCATTATTACGACATAGGTCATATATATATATATATATATATATATACATACACATACACACACACACATATATGTAAATATATGTATATGTGTGTACATATATATGTATGTATATATTCATATATATTCATTATATTTGCTTATATGTATATTGCTCATCAGTGTACTTGTCTAAGGGAAACAGACTTACATGGTAGGCAGCATTGTGGGGGAATTTTAGAATGCCTTTGTCATATCCGTAGTTTAGTGGAGTATGTAAAACAAATGGTACCCACTGTAGGGTGAACCCTTAAAGAACTAATCAGTTTTGGATATTACGCCCAGTTAGAACTCACTTGAACTTTCCTGTACACAGTTACTTGGGAAAATATGGGAAAGCCTAGTGATTTGAATCAATAGATTTGTTTTGTAGCCTGTGAAGTGTGATCCAGTGGTTAGTGCATCTAACCTCTGAACTTTTCAATCATTGTCTGTGCAGCGGGGATGGCAGTAATGCTTTCTTCTGGATGGTTTGAGGATACAGGAGTACCTTTTGTAAATTTATATACAGTTCGCTAACTTACCAAGGTATTCTTGCCAAATGACCTAAATTAGAAGGAAGGTGATTTAGATCAAATCCCTGAGTTCACTGTCTAGAGTCAGATTACATTTGTCCATTCTACTTGGAAAGGGGGGGCCATCAAAGATGTATGGCTTTAATCTTATTTTTGTTAGAGGCTATGAGTACTATAACCCCCGTAGCTTCAATTAAAATACTTGAAAATAGTTCATTTTCTGTTCTAATTACTTGGCAGAAATTTAGAATAGAAAGAAACTAGTAACAACCAACCTTTCCTTTGCACTTACAGATCAACAAAAGAGATTCTTGGGTCCTAGAGACCAAAGAAAGAATCAGCAGGAATGCCCAGGGTGAATGATGGATTGCAGAGCCTGGCTGGTAATTACTTTCACTGAGCTAAAACATTAACTTGATCCATGGGAGCAAGGCCAGATGAAAATCGGGAGGTGGACCTCTTCCTCCCTGTGGACTACCCATGCTTGCCTGGTGGAGGTAGCTGTTTCTTTGGTGGGAGAGTCCAGTCCAGCTTCCTTTCCAGAGGTAGATTTTCCTCTCCCTGGTAGACAAAGAGCGGTACCTTTGTTTTGGCTATTGTACTGGTGTGTGTTTAGGTCAGCCTGCTTTCTGAGATGGCAAGAACTCAGTTTCTCATGACTTTTCAGTAGGATACAAGATAGTAACAGAGTTTCTCATATTGGGGCTCAAATTTGGCTTTGCTATTTTTTTTTTAGATTTCATAGTGTGGAATGTTGAACCCACAGCCCTTGCACGTGTTTGGTAAGCATCTTGGCATTAAGCTCCACTTTGGACTTTGAAGGCTTAGCTTTTGGATTTTTGTAACATGGCTACCAAACAAATTTCCTTACATTGAACTGCAGAATATTGTTCTCTTCAGAAGAGCCAGCGAATATGTTTAGTGATGTGATAGTTATTAACACTTCACTACTTTGCTATGAAGGAAAGCTTGTGAGTCCATAAAGAGGCTCAGTGATGTGCTTATGAGGCGATGTAGGTTCTCATACACGCATGTCTTCAGATGGCCATGGAACGTAAGCTAGTGAGAACTCATCCAGTTCACTGCGTTCTTCAAGCCTCTGTCCCAGCACACAGTAGAAAGAGTAACCTTGAACTCAAATTTTCTGAGTTCAAGTTGATTATTACCACATGGGAGTAACAATTATTGTCGTAAGAGACTTAGAATAGATTAAACCTTAAATCTATATTAGTGTTAGAAATGGTAATAGATCACGAACACTCCTGTGTTGTTTACCTTTATTATTTTCATCATGCTCCATTTCTACAACCACTATGTTTTGTGCTAGTCAGGTGGTTCTCTGCTGTGTGCCATATTGTTGAAGTCTAACTTTCTGATAACAAAGGGGCTGTGGTTTCTTGCCATCCTCCAAATAGACTGACCCAAAGATCTATCACTGTGCTAGCCAGAAAGGGGTACTTACTACTCTAGCCTGCCAGGGTAGGCATGTACTTCAGACTGTATGAAAAGAATGCTTATCAGTGTTGATGTTTTGGACATCCATGGAGACACAGAAGGGCAGATAATGGATATTGATGTTAGATTTTGGTTTTTTTTTTGTATTTATGAGTTTGTTATATTTCTGACATATAAACATTTCTCACATGTGAGTGTACAAGTATATTCTTTTGCAGTAGACCTTCTGTGGAATCATCATTTCATTGTTGAGACATGGATTTTTTTAGACATCTAAATTGAAGGTATATATTTCAAGTGTCTATAAGTAGTCTGGCAAGCATACGTTTTTTAAGTTGGAAGGCTTCAATTATAAAATGTGTTAGGATGAAGTTCCTTAAAAGAGCTGAATTTTGTGGGATTTTAAATGACATGAGACTATTATTGATAGAAAGGAACAATCATTAAGTATTAACTGAATCAGCTGTGATACTGTTAGTTGGTTTCATCTCTGTGGGACATACTTGTTGACTCATTGCCAGCAGAGCTTAGTAGAAGGAACATGGACTGTAGAATAATGCTGGCTTGGTAGTTTACCTATTTTCTTTACTTATGAGCTTGGGAATTGAGTATATTGTTTTTCTAAACCCTCAGTGTCACAAACTTGTAGCACAGGCCTGGAGATGGTTCAGTAGTTAAAGACTCTGCTCCTCTTGAAGAGGATCAATCTGGCATTTGATTTCCAGCACCCACGGTGGCTCACAAATGTCTGAATAGACACTCATGTGTTGCCCATACATCTATGCAGGCAAATCATCCATACACATAAAATAAATACTAATTTTTAAGTGAGGGTGCTACCTCCTTTGCAAGATTCCTAATCTCGAAGTGACCTGCTCTGTTTTTTATGACCACAGCATTTCCCTCAACCTCGTTTCCTCTATTTCAGAAGGATCAAGTCATGGCATAAGGGAACTTGGAAAGTTTTTGTTTTTACACTAGCATTTTCTGTAGTTGGCCTTGTAAATCATGCCTTTACTGTGGAACCCTTGGCTCCTATAAATCTCAGGCCCTTGGGAATGAAACCCATGACAATCATGAAGTGTCTTACTTCAAAAGATGAGAAAAACAAGGAACCCAAATGTTCTCTGCAGCAGAGTTGTGTTTATGTCTTTCCTGAGCCTTCCCCGGGGGGGAACAGCATTTCCATCCACCCCTTACTGGCAGGGGCAGGCATGGCTTGGAGAAAGCTTTGGGACTGAGCAAAGGTTACAATTGTATGACTGTCTGGCCTTCCTTGACCATTCATTCCCCTTCCAGGATTCCTGTAACTGTCATCAGATGGTGCATACTCCCAAAGGTTTCTAATATTGCTGTGATGTCAGAAGTATGTTTTTTAAAGGCCAGGATTAGCAGTTATGGTTTTTCTTTTCTTTTTTTTTCTAACACTAGCAAACCAAGCGTTTTTGGAGTAGGGAAACTTCTGTCAAACATGGAGCCCTCTATTCTGTCTTCCCTAGAGCTTTCCCACTTCTTTTGCTAACTTATGCCACCTACATTGTCTTGGAATTTCCACCCTACAAAAGTGAGAAATTATTCTGTTAACATTGATTCTATCAATTATACTCAGTCTCCACATTAGTACCACTCTTTCTGGGGATCTTTATAGAGCATTACATCCTTCTTGGGCCAGCTAAAGGCCTCAGGGAGGTTGAAAATCGGTCTAGACAGTGGGTGAACCCTGTGAAAAGTGACTCATGCCTTGGAGTTCTTCTGAGATAGATCCTGAATTATTCCTGATAATATTTGAATGCCTGAGGTGAAGGCATTAATTGTCAAAACAGATGCTCCAATGGAAATAGCAAGCTACAGGGCACAGGAAGAGAAGATGATTGTATTCTACGGGGTATGTACTCCTTAGCGTATAAATAAGAAAGACCTCATCACTTTACATTCCTGCTTGTTTCAGTGCTCGGGATGGATGCTGTGTGTAAGGCCCAGACACGGGAGGGCAGCTGATGTGCTCAGAAACTTTATCCTCTCTGGTTTTTAGGGTAATAGGTTTTCATCATTGTCTTGGTTGCTTTTATATTGCTGTGCTAAAATACCATGGCCAGGGCAACTTACAACATAATTTTTTAATTTGAGGTTCATGGTTCCAGAGGGTTCCAGTCCATGACGCGTGTGGTGTTGAGCATGGCATCAGGCAGGCATGGTGCTGGAGCCATAGCTGGGAGCTTACCTGTCATCCACGAGCGTGAGGCAGAGTGAGAGCTAATTGCTTTTTGACACCACAAAACCCACCGCTAGTGACACATCCTCTACAGCAAGGCCACACCTCCATCCATCCCAAACAGTTCCACCAACTGGAGAGCAAGAATTCAAATACATGAGCCTTTGTGAACTACTCTCATTCAGACTATGACAATCGTCATAAATTTGAAAACACAAAAATTACAACTGCCGCACATGCGTCCCTGTGTGCCACATGTGTGTCCATGTGCATGGATGTGTGTATGCCAGTGTGTGTGAAGCTGACAGGACTTTTCTCTTTTTCCCTCTATTTATTTGTTCTTGTCTCATACAGTGAATGCTGACTGCAGCTTCCCTTTCCTTTACAGCTCCCAGTTTTCCCCACATCCTTTATCCCCCACCTACCTTTCAGAAAAGGGCAAGCCTCCCAGAGGTATCAACCGAACATGGCATAACAGGATACAATGTGACTATGTACAAGTCCTCATTCATATCAAGGCTGGAAACGGCAACCCAGTCAGAGGAAAAGAGTCCTCGGATCAGGCAAAAGAGTCAAAGACACCCTCACTACTACTGTTAGGAGACCCATAAAACCCCCAAGCTAAACATCCGTAAGATACATGCAGAGGATCTATTGAAGACATATGTAGGCTCGCTCTATAATTGCCCCTTCAGTCACTGTGAGTCCCTCTGAGCCCTGCTTAGTTGTTTTTGTGGGTCATGTTCTCCTGGCATCCTCAAACACTCTGGCTCCTACCATCTTTCTTCCTCTTCTTGGCATTTCCTGAGCTCTGCCTAACCTTAGGCTGTGCGTTTCTGCACCTGCTCTCATTAGCTGTCTGAGGAAGCCTCTCTGATGTTGATTGGACTAAGTAAAAATCTATGAGTATAGCAGAACTTTATTCATTAGCAATCATTTCATTGGCTTTGGGGTGGGGTGGGGGAGCTATGTTTGGTTCTGCCTTAAGTCTCTGGACCATCCAGGCAGTGTTGGCCATGGGCTCCCTCTCCTGGTGTAGGCCTCAAGTTAGACCAGTCATTCGTTGGCCACTTTCACAAACTCTTGAGTCATCATTGTCCCAGCACATCTTACAGGCCGGGCAGGTTGTAGGTTGAAGGTACGTGGCTGGGTTGGTGTCCCAGGACTACTACTGGAAGCCTTGTCTAGTTACAGGATTGAAGATGGCCAGTTCAGGCTCTGTGTTCTTCATTAGTAGGAGTCCTTGCTAGGATGCCCCCAAAAGTATCTGGAAGTTTCTACTATACTAGGTTTCTCCATCACCCTCCAAATGCACCCCCCACAATTCCATTTGTCTCTCCCTATATTCTCTCCCTCTATCCTTTCCATCTCCAATCCAACTCCACATCTGTTAGAATGCTGATATTTGAAATACGGAAAGAACTCAAGAAACTATGCATCAACAAACTGAATAATCCAATTAAAAATAGGATACAGATGTAAATATAGAGTTCTAAATAGTGGAATCTCAAATGGCTGAGAAACACTTAACGAAATGTTTAACATCCTTAACTGTCATGGAAATGCAAATCAAATCTACTTTGAGATTTCACCCTTTCCCTGTCAGAATGGCTAAGACCAATAATACAAGTGACAGCCCATGCTGGTGAGGATGTGGAGCAAGGGGAACACTCCTCTAATGCTGGTGGGGATGTGGAGCAAGGGGAACACTCCTCTAATGCTGGTGAGGATGTGGAGCAAGGGGAACACTCCTCTAATGCTGGTGAGGATGTGGAGCAAGGGGAACACTCCTGTAATGTTGGGGGAGTGCAAATGTGTACTGCCCCTTCGGAAGTCAATATGGCACTTTCTCAGAAAATTTGGAATTAATCTACTTAAGACCCAGCTATACTACTCTTGGGCATATATCCAAAGATACTCCATCCTACCACAAGGACACTTGCTCAACTATGTTCATAGCTGCTTTATTCAGAGTAGTCAGAAACTGGAAACAATCTAGATGTCCCTCAACCAAAGGATGGATAAAGGAAATACGCATTTAAACAATGTATTACTCATGTTAAAAAAAAAAACTGAAAACATGAAAATTTCAGACAAATAGATGAGGAACTAGAAACAAATAAACAAAGCAGTCATCATCCTGAGCAATGTAACCTAGACCCAGAAAGACAAGCATGACATTTACCCACTCATAAGTGGATATTAGTTGTTAAGGATAATCGTACCACATGTCATAGGCCTGGAGAGGCTAAGTAACAAGGAGGGAGGGCTCTAGTGGGAGCGGTGT
This sequence comes from Rattus rattus, assembly GCF_011064425.1. Classification (NCBI taxonomy): domain Eukaryota; kingdom Metazoa; phylum Chordata; class Mammalia; order Rodentia; family Muridae; genus Rattus; species Rattus rattus. Next base: position 69,314,665 of record NC_046154.1, read on the forward strand.
ACATAAGTCTTCCTGGGAAGGGAAAATAGAGTAGATTTTGTAGGTGGACTGGGGGGCAGGTGGGAATAGGAACAGGACTGACATTATTTTTCAAGGAAAGGAAATATTGCCTAAGCACGAAAGGACAGTTAATTTATCAAACATATATATATATATATATATATATATATATATACACACATTCATACATACATACAAGATTTATTAATTGATCTAAACCCATTTGTTCCCCCTCAACTCTAATTCCCCATAGCAAAGATTTACTACAGAGAGGAGGGGATCATACTGGAAAGTATAAAATTAATGAAGACATAGACTATTGTTTTGATTGCTTTTGTTGGCTGAGAAATTCTGTGTTTTAAAAGCTGTGTTGAGTCTTACAATAGGAAAATGTCCTTTGGTGCTCCTGTTAGTCAATGGTATTTTCTTAACCATCACTGGATACTGATGGGACTGTCTTTTTACTTCCTTCCTTGGAGCAACCCCTTCATAGTTTTCATATTAAAAATAATTGAGGCAAATACCTGTGCCTAACTTGAGAACACTGATGCCCATCCATGCCCCCTCTTTCCAGGTGTAGACTAGGAGCATGAACAAAGATCTCATGAACAAAGAGGAGAGATGCCTCCTGATTTCAGCTACGGAGAGGAACAGCCTTGAGAGCAGCATTGGACTGAGTTTTCTCCAGTGCTGAGAGGAACTGTGCTAGGAGAGGGTACTGATTATTTTCCTGTCTAAAGTTTAAAAAATTAACTGCTTGCAATAAGGTTCTGGAGCTCAAAAAGGCAACGAGACAGCCCTATCTTCTGAGGGAGACATTTACCAGTAAGAGAGGCAGGCCCTGTGATGGATGCCCAACATTGGGCATCACCTCTGACTTACTGTTTCGTTATCTTAAATTCCCCTCCTAGAACTCCCACTCCCAAAGCAGACGCTACAGGGCTACAATTACCTGATGCTAGGTCTGCCTGTCATTGTGAGATCTGACTCAAGAAGGAGCATGTATTCCTTGTCCTCCGCTGTCTTTAGGTTGCTGGATGGGGTGGATATGCTTCCTCTGGTACTTGGGCTCCCTTACTTTCTTTGGAGCTTTTGTGTCTCCCTCATAGCTGTTTTCTGCCATCTGGTTGACCTCCATGTTGGCTAACTCAGACTGTATTCTCTCCCTCCTCTCTTTTACTTCCCTGACAGCTGCTGACGTTTACACTTGCCTGCTTTCGAGTTTTTCTCTTCAATTTTAGTAAAATTGTCCGTGAGCTTCTAACAGCAACAACAAGAAGTCACACAATGCATTCTGTTTCAGTTCAAGAATGTTTTTCTTTTCTGTTTTTTATTTGTTTGTTTGTTTGTTTGTTTGTTTTTGTTTGTTTGCTTTTTATTCTGCTGCAAGACTTGGTTGGCAAGTTCTTTCTGGCGAGATGGAGAAGTAGATAGTTTCCCCATGTGGAAGCCCACTGATGGTGAAGTCAGCGTATTAACCACTTTGTTTTTACTTCTTGTGTCACCTTCATGGAAGATGTGATAGAGTAAACTTATTTTGACTCTGCTGCTAACAGACTGAGTCTCTTTGCTTAGTCATGTTACTTCTGCTTTGGGTTGTTATGATGACAGAGAAAGCATGTTTTGAGAAACATGAAAAACCATTGTCATTTTTAGAGCAGTTAGTTTTCACTGCTCATGTTCCTTTAGCCTGGTATGTTTGCTTTAGAATCTGACTTTGTTGACAGTTCTGTTACTATATTAAAGATGTTTCTTGCCATATATTTTCCATTTCAGTTAAGAAAACTCACTTTATTTCCTAAGATGAATTATAATTAGGATTGTTTGGTACCGAAAATCTTTTCTCACTTAATGTCCCTAATGAGATACAAATGTTCTAAATGTCCTTATGAGAGGATTATATTTAGAGAGGAATCCACTTATTTTAGTTAACTAATCCCTTTTCTCTTGTATCATACATCCTTACTAGGCCATCACGTTCCTGCTCCTTATGGAATTCTTGTGAAATCAGACCTCTGCAAGCAGTATGATTAACTTTCAAGGTCAGAGGTACTGAAAATGTCAGTGGAATCTGTTGGTGCTCCATACCTCCATGGCACTCTTCCTAGACACATGTATGAGAAATGCAAGACTTTTTCTATTCTTAGGAACTAATTTTATTAGTTCTTTTCTTGTATTTATGCCAGTTTTCTATAGAATACAATAATGGGCTTCCTTTGCATTTTTCCACTCTGTTCTCCTGTCTCCCGTATCGACTTGGAATGGGTTTTCTAGCTCAGTGGGTCATTGTTTGTTGTACTCAGTGTCCCAGGGGAATGAACTGAGAGTGTGATGCTGAGTTCTACGGAGTTATATCTGTGCAGCATCTGGGTATCAGTGATGGTCACGGTTATCTTGTACAGAAAGCAGACACAAATAGCATTTTGAACAGCTTGATTTGTGAAGTGGCTTTTTGAGTTCAAATCCTGGCTTTATTGCTTACTGTTGAGCTATTTGTAGATGAATTATTTGACTTCCTTATTCTCTGGTATTTTATACATACAATGGTGATTATAATGCCCTTTGCCTTGTGGGCAGTTGTGAGGATTCTGTGAGCACATTAGAGAATATAATTCTCCGTGGTGTATTTGTATCACAGTGTCTAGTTTAATTTCTACAGATATCATCTAATATTACTCTATCTTAGTCCATTCAACCAATGAAAAGATATTATTGACTTTGTAAAAGGAATGTCAGAAAAATATAATACTAGCCCATAATTTTGTTACTGGTATCAGAATTGGAATTGTAGGACAGAATTCTTCTCATCTATTAATCTTGATGGAGCTGGGTCTCCAGGGACCTCCCTGCTTCTTTGATATTATAAGATGTAGGAAGATAATCAAGTTCTATTTCTTAAATCTATGCTGATTCAGTTCATTCATTTTAAATTTACTTGTTAAATATAAGTGTTTCTTCTTTTACATGATTCTGGCTTTTACTTGCCATGGTTAATTAACTTAACACCAGTTCCCCATCAGTATAGTCTAAAGTTCAGTTAATGAGTTATGATTTACTGTATTAGTGGCATTAGTTCTTTCTGTTATTTGGTTTATCAGCAGACAGACATGTAGTTAATGTTGTCCCCTTGTCTTTGATAAACTCGTGTGACAATTCAAAAGTAATGACAATGGAAAAGAAATCTGTCAAAAGAGCTCAAAGTGAAGTAAAGAAATGCAGCGTATTCACACAGGACATAAGATTTGAACTAATTTTAAGCAGGATTCTGGAACAGTATAGCTGACCAAGGGAACAACCAAGCCTCCCCCGATGGTAGAAACTGTGTGTAGTTGGGGAAACTGAGGGATGGGCCTCTAGTTGATTATAAATTGGGAGATTGCTTATGTCACAAGTGTAGGGACAAAACAAGAAAGAATGATGGAAAAGTCTTCATACTAAGGACACTCTTAGTGATATTATATAATTCTGGAAATACAAAGGATGAAATAATGAAAATTGATCCAACCCAAACTTAGAGCAATGAATTCATCAAGGCCCACAAAAGATACCTAGTGAGTGCTATTCAATATAGTGTTCTTGTTTGTGAATTAAACAACATACCTTGAAAGTTCCCCTGTGTGATAGAGAAAATAGCCTCTATTTCCCCGCCCTTATTGGTACCACTGTTATTTTTCTCACTCCTGTAGCTTAGCCTCTTCCAGAACGTGATATATATGTAAACCATACAGAGTATGTATTTGTAAGTGTGAAGGTTTCATTTGAGATTCATGTCTGTAGCTGCATGCAAGAACCTTTGAGATTTAAGCCGAAATGTAAGACTTGACCGAAGATAGAGTTGGGAGGACTCTTATTGCAACCTTGCCAGGCTCTGGTGGAAGAGACGGGGAGTAGACATTCAACATGAGTCCTGGGTTCAAGAATCCTGCAGGAGCTGAAGGCCTGTAGGAACTGCAGCAGGTGAGAGGGAGGAGACTGGCCTAGTGTGGTGAGCAGTGAGGGTCACCCTAAAGTGATGTTCAGCAGACAGGCTAAGGGGAATGGGAAGGAGTTACTTTCTCCCATTGTTCTCAGCTGTTTGCCTGAATTACTTTCCTGGGCACTAATTTTGCTTAATTAAATGACTCCTTTCTCTCCTTTCCACCCTTCCATCACAAGAATGGGCTTCCAGCCCCACACTTGGATCACTACCGTAGTTGATGGGATGTCCAGTCTTTGCTGCCTTCTAGAAATGGCATGGTCATTGCACTCATGAATTGACACTGTTGTACAAATGGCGAAGGGACTCGTGAGGTCTCTTGAGGAGCTCAGTTAATGGTTGCTAGTGGAGGAAGAATCACTCTATTCACAATTATAGCCATTGTCAAGTTGCCCATGCTTCAGTAGATAAACACTAACTCATGCTTGTACAAGCAACCTTAGTTAAACTGGGTTGATCACAGAAAGAAATAAAAGAAGAAAGAAAGGAAAGGAAGAAGGATATAAAAATAGGAGAAGTGAGAGGGAAGGGGTTCAGTGTTGGGGGATAAGAGAGGATAATGGTGTTAAAATGACTAAAATACAATTTATGCATGCATAAAGTTGGTAAAAAATAATAAAAAAGGACCGTTTCCTTTATCACCTACCCTAGTTTATCTGCAATTGCCCATTGTTTTCCACAGGGAACAACAGCATAAATGTCACAGATATTCTCGTGATTTGGGGACCCCTTAGAGCTGCATGTCAAGAGTTCAGTAATCCCAAACCAGCTATAGGCTTAGGGAATTCTCTTTTGTAAAGATCTTGGTAAATCTTTTACCAACAGAGATTCTATGGATTTTTTTTAACCTTTATTTTTAGTACTTGGAATCAAACCCAGGGCTTGCCATGTATTTTACAATTGTCCATCAATTGATACTTATTTTCTGTTCTTGGGACTATATTTTTAAAGGTACAGGGCACAAACTGGATCGAACTCTGTGGTAAAGGCCTAATGGTGAAGTAATGAAGCATTGTTAATTCTTCGGTTGTGATCAACTCATCCTTTCTGGAATCTCTTGTCAGCAGGGTTCTGAGGCTGCCTTGAGCTAACCAGGGGATTCTGGCTTGTTTAATAATTGTCTGTGTGTGGCATAGGAGGTAAAATACTCTAAAAAGCAGTATTCAGAATAGCTCTACTTCCCAGAAAAACATTTTCCAAAAGGTAGTTTGTTCATATAAATACTTGTGCTAGAAAGATACTGTCACTAATAAAAATAATAATAAGCATGATTACAGCTGAGGTGCATTTTATCCTTAACATAGTTCCAACAGATGAACAGTCTTTTTCCCTTCTGTATAGGCAGGAAACTGAGGCAAAGGGAAGTCAAGTAACCAGCCTAAAGTCTGACAGCTGGTGATAGCGGAGCAGAGACTCAGCTCAGGCAGTCTGCTTGAGCGTCTGTATTCTTCTGAGTAGATGTGTGGCCTTTAGGGTTCTACCGTGTTAGTACCATAAGGACTCATGAAAAGTGCTTCATTTTAAGAGTGAAGTCTTCAGGAGACTGAAAGATGACTAGCCGTAGATCCACCGTATCTTGGAATAGACTAGATACCCCTGCCAGAGGCTCTGGCCGCTGTAGGAAGTGTGTGTTTGATTGTTGTTGGTTACATGTCAGTGAAGAGAGAGGTGTAGCTCATCTAGGAAGACAGACAAAGTTGGTGTTTCATTCCATTCTTTCCCTTGGCCTTAGCCCTCTTTTGCCTGGGAATATGTTAGTTATCTTTCAGTGCCCTCTGCCATTTATTCTTCCCAGGGAGCCTAGAATCACCATTATCCTTTTCTAGGCTACCCTCTAGGGGGCTGTGCTTTGAAATGGGAGAGGAGATAGGGATTCTTAGAGGATCAGGAGTTACTGAGAGAGCTTGCATGAATTTGTGGCAGTCACTCTTGTACTCGGCCTGTGACATGATCATCATCCCTTGGGCTTCAACTTGTGTTCAACCTCCTCTCTCATTTGGAGTAGGTCGTCCTCTTACAGATAGAATTTGTTCACCCAAAGCATTCATTCTTAGGACCCTGATTACAAGAGCATCTAGATGGGAAGGGAAGCTCTGGCCTGACCGGATTATATTTCATTTCCTGGTTGTTATAACTTATTCTGAAGAGACAAAATTGGGGGAATAAATTAAATTGTTGAAATACTTGCTCTGTCTTATTCAGGTAGACGGACTGCTTCCCGTCCATTTGTCTCTCTGCTCCACACTAAGTCTCTGTATGTAAAAAGTTAAGTACTGTTCTGAATGCTGCCAGCTACCCATGGGTCCTAGCTTGGTTTCTATTGCGTTAAACATCATGAACTTGTGGGGGTAAGGGGCTTACTTGGCTTACACATTCCAGATCATAGTCCCATCACTGAGGGATGCAGGAGCTAAACAGAGATGGGAACCTTGGCAGAAAGATGCTTACTGGCTTGCCTCCAGACTCATGTTCCTCATGTTCTTCAAGTTACCTTCCTCATACCTCCCAAGAATACCTGTCTATGGATGGCACTGCCCCTGCGGTCCGGGCCCTCCATATAACTCAACCACAAGAAGCTGTCACATAGACACGCCCACACACCAAACTGGTAGAAGTAATTCAATTCTTCCCTCCCCGGTGACTAGTATGTGTCAAGTTGACAAAAGCTAACCGGGATGCGGGAAATGAGGTAGAATATTAATGCATTACAGTCAGCATTCACCAGTGGCTTTCCTTTTTCTCCATATTTCCTATAATTAAGAATGTCCTCCTCAATTTCAACTCAAAAATACCTGAAAAGAGTCCTTGTTTAGTTAAGAGAGAGTAAATTTCCCCAGGTAAGTTCCCATATGTTTTCTGTAAAAGCCAGCACACACTTTCTTTGTAGTTCACCCCTGTCGAACGAGGTGCTTCCAAGAGTAATCAGGCAGGCTGTGCCGCTCCGCTCCCACTGCCTTGCATTTTGTTGGGCAATTTTAACTTTTTTTTTGGGGGGGGGTGCTATTCAGAAGCGTCTGCTTCTTGTCATAGTACTGGCATCCCAGGTTCTGTGATCCTTTTTTCCCAGCTCCTGAAGCTTCTGAGCTGCAGGTCTGCTCGCCTAAGTGGATACATATGCTGGGGGGTGTTCCCTTCAGGGCTCTGGGAAGGGCCCGGCAGCCTGTGCACATGCTCTCTGCTTTTGTAAAGTTGGGCATGTGTGTGTTTACATCCCACCCTGTCCTCCACTCTTCCCTTCCCTTCCAGAGATTTTTTCCTTCCTTTTGTTGTCCCTCTACTCCCTACTAGGGCCTTTGTGCATGCCAAGTGTGCACACAACGGTTTTGTGTGCAGCAACAGTGCCCGCACGCTTTTTCTTAAAGCTTTTAATGTTTGTCCAAGAAGTAACTAAAGGACCTACTGAGCGTATTATCGTCTTTCTCCCTGCCTCTCCCTTCGTTTCCCTCCTGCTACCTTTCTCTTCCCCTCCTTTCTTCTTTCTTCCCTCTTCCTTCTGTCTGTCCCAAAGCCTCGCAAATGCTATACAAGCGAGGACGCATCCACTTTCCAGCTCTGTCTCTGGCTCAAGAATATGTTCTTGAATAGCTCCTTCAAGAAATAAACAGTGCAAGCCTGGGCCATCTTGGTTCATGACCCACTTACATGTTTGCGGCCCAAATCCTTCCATCTGTGATATTAGCTTCTTAGAATAACTCTGGCCTTTGTGAAATGCATTCTCAGATAGGATGTGCAGGCCCTGGAGGAATCCTTTGCTAGTGGGACACTGAAAGGCACTCTTGCACTATACTGAAATCTTAAGTATGGGCACAATTTAACCTTAATCTACTAGACAGTTGGGTTCAGCAGTTTGTTTAAGGCCCTAGGCCTTTCTCCGAACTGAAAACTTGCTCTTTTCCCAAAAGTACTCATACTGCAGAAGTGATGTTTCTGTACTAATGCCCCACCCACATTTGAACACTTCTCCCACTCTCACCGTTCAGGCAAACTTGTGAATACATTGTTTTATTTTACACTGTCCTTTGCAGCTGCTTCCCTTTAAAACTTTTTTTTTTAACTTTATTTGTAATTGCTGTGGCCAGAGGGCTGGGGTTGGTTTATGGTGAACTTTTATTACTACTCATAGCCCTTGCTAGGCTTGTTACAGTAGCTGTGAGGTCCCTTCAGCTTCTCTACAGGACATTCTTGTCGGGATTGGAGACTTTAAAGAAAAGCTGCTGGCACTGCCATTGTTCTTTGGCAACCTCCTCAGCTCTGCAGCCAAAGACTCTTTTGAGTATGGTGAGCTTACCTGTCTACATTCCCTCTTCTCCGATAGTCTTTCCATGTTCTGTACCAGGCTTGTTGTCTCCCAGTTGGGTATGTTTCTTGTCTACATACCTTTATCATATTGTCCTTTCCCTATCATATTGTTCCTTTAGTATAGTCACTTATGTATTTATGCAGTGTGATGGAGGCTTTAAAGCCCTGGACGTACCTTAGCCAGGTGCGGTGTGCACATGTCTCTAACCCCAGCATGGCCAGGCAGGTCTGAGGGTCTGAGCTTGAGGCCGGCTTGCTCTGCGTGGCCTCACAGTAAGAAAACAAACAAAGCCCTGGAGGTTTTACCTTACGTAGTTTTTAACAGTGGTAGGTGACCAAATACTTAGTGGGAAACAAAAGAAAACACAAAATTAATACATGCGTTAGGGTGCCACCCAATACGCTGTACCCTAATTTTCCGTTTCTGAAAATCTCCAAGCCTAGGACTGTTCTCTCGTAATTCCTGGATTAGAATGGTGCAGATACGGCTGTTTGGACTGAGAAGATAAATTGTTGAGTATCCATGTGGTGTATCCCCTTTACTTAAGAATTAATTTACCCCAAAGTCATTAATTTGCTGTTCGATTAATTGGGGATGCCAGTAATCATTTTTGAGAGTTTAAATTATTTTCGAAACATTAAAATATCTCAATGTAGCTGCTCAGCATGCTTTCACGGGCCAAGGATTTAGCTCAGTAGTTACAGTAGCATGCGTTGTTTGCTTAGCATGCGCCATGCCCTAGGATTTAATCTCCAGCACTGTACAGACCTCTTATGACGACACGTACCCGCCGATCCTGTGCTGAGAGGTAGAGTCAGGTGACCCTCATTCATAGGATAACCTAATTTAAGGTTTTGCCCCGCTACACAGAGAATTCAAGGCCACCCTGGGCCATATGAGGCCTTACATCAAAACATAATCACTAGCAACAAAGCTTTCATAAATTTAAAAGGATTTTTAAATTTTATGTCTGGAAAGGTTACCAATATTCTTTCGACTAATTGGGTTGTCAACTAAGTTAGTTAAGACGGATCTAATTTAAATATGAATTTGATGTTTGAATTTAATATTGTAAGGCAGCGTGGAAAGAAGTGCTATAGTGGTAACAATAGAGGCTTAATTTATGAATGAATCTTAAATTTGAGTTTGTTGTATAGACACTGTGATAAAGTGCTAAGTAAGCAAGGTGAATGATATTGTTTAAAGCTTTCCCCAAATAGATCTTAAATCTTAATCAATATTAAACTGTCTTAAATATAAGATTGTTTCACTAGACACTTGAGCGATGGGTAAATCTGTAGACTCCTGAATCTTGTAGGATGCAGAAGTGCAGGCTTAGATATGATACAAGCGTAAACCATTATGGTTTACATAATTTATCTCCTCGGTATAAATATTGTACTTGTAAAGTTAAAACTGCTGTCCTGGAAATCGGATTTTGGTGGTGGGCCTGGAGGAGGTTTTAGGGTTATGTTTGTGTTTAGAGTAAATTTGAGAGGTAAGTTAAGATTTATGGTGAACAGTGTGTAGAATATTTTATTTTTTTCAGAGCTTATGAATAAAAGCAGCATCTGTATTTAATGTCTGAGAACCAACCAAATTGAAGAAATATGGTACAATTCCATTTTCATTGTCTCTCTAAATTGTTCTTAACCTCTGATCAGTTATGAGTTATGTGTTTATGATATTAACATAATTAGTACCCTGTCATTGGTTACACCTAATTTTTCATAGTCATACTTTCAGGATTTATTTTTCTCTTAAGACAGGAGTAACACGAGACCTGTGTTTGCCCAGAATCCTGGATGATTTCTGAATTTGTTCATCACATAAGATAAGGTCACATGCTTTGCTTCTGAATAAATCCTATTAAGAATTAGTCGATCTTTTTCCCGGAAAATGCACCATTTACCTATCCTTCCATCCTATCTAAATCTTGTATTTCTCTCTTTCTCAAATACTGGTCATAGGCTGTAGCTCTAGGGTAAAGGTAGTTCTGGGATCAGAAATCTATTAAAAAAAAAAACAAACAAAAAACCAGCCAAATATAACACCTGCTTGGTAAGAACTACAGCTGTGAATAAAACAGACATTTCTTGTACTCTAAGTAACTTTTAATAGCGGTGGAGAGAAGTAAAGGAGACACTCACCACTCACCACTCTACAGAACTGTCACCCCAGAGTCCTTTCCACACAGAAAGGTGCCAAAGACTTTCTGGAGGGAGTGTCCCCTCTGCCTCATCTTCTTTCGTTAGAGAGTTAGCTTCTAGAGAAGTGAGAATTGACAAGCTGTGTTACAACTCATGGCAACTAGAACTCTACATATTCAATCAGAACTCTCATTCTAGGTCAGGAAAAGCTTCCCTCTGCCTCTTACCTGATGAGAAGATGAGAATGTGTGCTTTGATGTCCTTTCCTCCATAACAGAAAGAAATGTTTGTTTTAGAACATTTGAATTTGGTATTTTCAGCCATCACTCTCTAAGATGCCTTGTTGATAGAACAAATTTGAAAATGAATCTCTATTGAATGTGGACAAATAAACCACAGTCTGAAGCTCCAAAAGAAATACATACCATTAGCTGTCGTCTTTCAATATTGTTTTTCTCTAACTATATTGTGGTCATAAATCTTTCTTTATGTCTCTGTCTGTTCTGGTAATCCTGTATGTGTGCTGTTCTGCATTTATCTTCTTTCATTTGCATACCATGTTAAAGCACCATTCACAGTGTATCTGTGCATTGCTGTGGATAAGGATATAACTTGAAGGTGGGGGTTGCAGTGCATGTGGCAACAGCAAAAGGCCCTGAATCCACAGCAACAAACCCCTGATGACTCAGAGTCAGACGCGGGATAAGCCCAGTGTGTTTGTGGCCTTGCTCACACACGTTGTGTCCCGTTACTTCCTTGCAGTCTGCATTCTGAAGGTACAAGGCTTGCACCTTCTTCTACAGTACAAATGAGTATCTGGAATTTCATCGTTAGAATGTTTAATTTCAAAATTGCTGCTTGCTGGTGAGCGTCTTGGCGTGATTCTGTAATTCTAGGACTTGGGAACTGGTGGCAGAACCAGCTTGAGGGTTGTGTAGCGCGTTTGTGAGGAGCCTGGGATAAAAGACCCTTCCTCATCAGGAAATAGCAGCTTATCGTAATTTCATAAAAGACTGCTGTGACTTGGGAGTAGAACAGAATTTCCAACCATTCCTAAGATGACCTTCCACATACTTAGATCATGTTTTATCATGTCTTATGGGAAGTGGCCTTCTCAGCATTGATCATTAACAGTCAAATACCACCTCTATCCTAAGGGGTTTAATATTCTCTGCATCCTGCAGTATCTAAGATTTAATTCCCTGTGTAAAAATAATCACAGACAAAACAAACATGTCCATCTTTGTATGCAGATTTCCACCAATAAATGTATACACACATATGTATATGTACGTATATATACACCAAATAAATTTAAATAATTTTATTACTGATTTCCATATGCTTCTTATGTGTTAGTATACTTGGAATTACATAAAAATGTTTTGATAGAAAATGAGCTGTGAGTAGAAAAAGTTAGACGCCTTGGCTGACACCAATCCTTCATTCTACCGTCACATACTGTCCTATCAATGTATCATATCTTCCTTCTCTGTTTATCAGTTGATGAACTAAGTATTTTGAACTTTTAAACCAGTTGGGTGAGGTGTGCTGAAGAAAATGAGTTAGGATTGAAGTTTTAAGAACCCCAGTTGAGAACCTCGGCGAGAGTTTGTTAGTGTCGAAGGTGCGTTGTGAGTTAGTGGTGAATGGAGTCAGAGGTCTCCTGGTTAAAGCAGGATCACATGACCTGTTGGTCTACCTGAGCACTTCATCTTCTTTTCCTTTCCAAGTATTTGGTGCCTACTGAATCAGCATTACTTGTTCTTAATTTGTTTGTATTCTTAGAGACATTGTCTGTTCTGTAGCCAACCTATTGCCTTACATTTTTGATTTCTGGGATTACTCTATCAGCAGACATGGCTCAATATATTTGTTTAATTGTTGGATTTTTATTATCATAATAATACTGTCCCTCAAAGCAAGCAAAGGAAAAATGTATGCATGTATTGACACACCCCAAAACAGGCACATAATATAACACACACACACACACACACACACACACACACACACCAAAAGCACACCTACCTCTTCTCAGGGATAAGACACTTTTAATATGGCCTCATGGCTGTCTCACATTGAGACCTGCTGCTGCCTTGTCCTCTCTTTTCTGTTTTATGTGAAAGTTTCTGACACAGTACGTACTTGGTAACTTACAACTCCTGCATTTTCATTTCAGGCTATTGATTGACTGCAGTAGCTTAGGTCAGTTTGATAATGACACCTTTTAAAACTGAAGGTGATCTATATATTGTAATATATCATTACATTCTGTAGGTGTATTTTTACATTTGTCCATTTGTGTGTAAAGGCTACACACATGTGCGTGCAAGCATGCGTGTGTGTGTGTGTGTGTGTGTCTATCTATGTGGGTGTGTGTCTCTGTGTGTCTTTGTATGTGTGTCTGTGTGAATGAGTGTGTGTGTATATGTATGTGTGTGTCTGTGTGAATGAGTGTGTGTGTATGTATGTGTGTGTCTGTGTATATGTGTGTGTGTGTCTGTGTGAATGAGTGTGTGTGTATGTATGTGTGTGTCTGTGTGTATGTATGTGTGTCTGTGTGAATGAGTGTGTGTGTATGTATGTGTGTGTCTGTGTGTGTGTATGTGTGTGTCTGTGTGAATGGGTGTGGGTGTGTCTGTGTGAATGGGTGTGTGAATGGGTGTGTGGGGATGGTGGTGGTGATCGAAGGACAATTTGTCAGAGCTTCTAACTCCTTTTACCATGTGGATTCCAAGCTTTCGGGCTGGTTGGAAAGCACCTTTACCTGCCAAACTGTCCACCTCACGGGCTTAACTCCCAGTGACTGCATCTCTGCCTGAGAATATTGTTTTCACGGAGCCTGAAGTTCTGTGTAATATCTCTGCCTGGCGCCAGTACACCCTGGGGTCCCGGCTTGCAGAGACCAGAATGCCTTGTTCTACGTCTTTATGATGTTATACTTTAAAGGCAGAGCGGACGTCCCAGGTTTTTTTCACTTGATTTTGCCTTTCCTCTGCTCCGGGTTTTTGGTCTTCTCACCCTCTGACTTCTGCTTTCCTTGGCAAAGCTGTCCTCGTCGTCCTTACCTACCCCACGTGGCTGGTCCTGCCTGGCAGTTACCTTTACGCAGTCCTTCCTGCAAAGTGGCTACGGCTCCTTCCCAGACCCCTGTGATTAATTTCATTGCAGTGTTCCCATTATTTTTCCATCATGTTATCTCAAATTGGGAGTTAAGTGTTTAATTTTATTAATTATTTGGAGAGTGCTTTCTTTCATTCAAATAAAATAATTAATTGAGTGGTTTACATTATGTAGTACAATTAAAAGACTGCTTTAAGGTCTATTCATCTATTGCTCAAATTTGGATATTATTAAAGATATTTTCAGCAATCGAGTAGTGTTTTTTTTTTCTTTTTGTATCTTTTCCTCATTTGCCTGTGGCAAATTAATACATGTTTAAAGAATATTAAATATCTAAACAGTATGCATTTAAGCATATCATAATGTATAGTTTAAGGGCATGGTTTTATGCCTGACCATGTATCACCTGCCCGTAGAGTTTCACATGGGTTCTGGGCCTTGAACCCACTGCCGTGCTCCTGCTAGATAGTGTCGATTGAGCTCGTCCTCGACCCTGCTACACCATGCTTGATACCAAGTGGCTGGGCCCTGCTCACATCTTCTGATTTGTAGATCTGTGCTGCATCCTGAGAATTCACATTCCAGTGTGGTGATGATGCTGGTTCCAATACCACTCACCAGCCTGTGGTGGGGCAAACAAGTACTCTACCACTGGGCCACACAGACATAGGCCCTTGAGAGTAAGCGCTACAAAGGGACCTGGAAATAATGTTTAGATTTCTGTAACTTTGTATCTGTATTCCTTTTCTCTTTATGAGAGTATATATGTAAGACAAATGCCTGGTCCTATTTTACTAGGTATGGCCTTAAAAAAATAAATGAAAAGCAGGGGCTAGAGTGATGGCTAGTGGTTAAAGTCACTGCTCTTCCAGACTAACTGGGACCAACTCACAGCACCTACATGGCCGCTCACAACCATCTGTCACTCCAAATTTAGGGGATCTGATACCCTCCGCTGGTTTCTGAGGACACTTTGTACACACGGTGCAGATATAATATGCAGGAAAAAAAATACCCAAACATATAAAATAATAACATAAAAATGAAATTAAAATTAAAACCTTGCTGATGTGGAGGAGACTCAGGAACAAGGTCTTACTCTAAAATCCAGGTTGGTCTGACTGAAGACAAATGCCTTTTCCTCCCTCACACTCTTAGGGTTTGTTTTTGTTTCTGCAGAAAACAAGTGGATGCCACGTATCTTAGGCTTTGCTCCTAGTTCTGCAGGGAGGTACTTAGTACGTTTAAGCAGTTTATAGCGTTAGAACTGTCGCCACTTCATGCCTTCTATATAGGCATTTAATAATTGTCAAAGTAGCTTGTTTAGTTTGGGTCATTTATTTTTATGCGTATGGGTGTTTTGCCTGCATGTGTGTCAGTGTACCACGTGCATGCCTGGATGTTGGCACTGGAGATACAGACAGTTGTGAGCTGTCGTGTCCATGCTGGGAATTGATCCCAGGTTCTCTGGAAGAGCAGCCAGGGCTCTTAACTGCTGAGCAGACACCCCAGATTCCTCAGAGCATTTTTTTAATAGCGTTTTTTTTTTTAAAGTTTTTTTTTATCACAATGGGAATTTAAAATGTGCTTGAGGAAAAAAGCATAGTGAAATCAAAGCTGGTCCATAAAGCCATAGAAATCAGAGCTACAGAACAGGTGATTGTCTCTATGTCAAATTGCTGGTGGAATAGAAGATTGAGCCCAGAGAAGAAAAGGAGGTGATAGAGGAATTTCAAAGCAGTGAGTGGGAACTGCCGTTAGATGCTTTTGGTTCACTGGATCCGGGTTTAGCTTGGTGAGCAGTTCCTTATCAGATCTTGTAGTCACTGTACTTACTAGAGTCGTGGCAATTTGGACCTTTGGATTTGAACAACATCTATTTGACAGCTGGGAGGGTGGAATAAAAAGACTGCAGCTGGCTGTCGTACACATTATTTGAGTTTGAATATAAAGTATATACTGTTAGAGAAAGCACAGGAGGAAAGGGCTTTTGTGGATAATCAGCTGCTGTGAAACTGTGGAAAAGGTGAGGCTGAAGCAAGAAAACGGCTGATAAGAAAGAACACGCAGGGTGAGACGAGGAGGAAGTGACCTCCAGGTACCCCTGGCTGGTCTAGTTAGGCTTGGTAAAAACGGCTGCTGGTTTAGCAAAAGATACTTAGTTACTGCAGAGAGAAGCCCCTCGTTCTCAAAGGCTGGCACTATGAACTGGAATTCCAAATCTTTTTTAGGAAGGCTTTTCAGGTATTCTTTAATCGTGAGTGTATTCCCCTCGCCCTGTTTTCGTGGCATGGCACATACAGCCCTGTGTTCCTGTCAGCAATTAGGAATAAAATCTCAACAGAATAAGAAATATGACATAGAAAGTGTGTGGTTTGTGTGAATTGTTCCCTTGTGAGCAGTGAGCATGGGTATTTTTCAGCAGTGGTGGTGTTGGGCAAGGCTTTTTGGTGAGTGTGACAGGCAAGCACGGCGTTACCTAAAACCTCTCATTGATACTGGGAAGTCGTTAGCTTCCGAATGACCCTGCCATGTCCTACTACTGTGGGATGCAGGGCTCAATAGCTTGGAGAGTGCTGTGCGTGTTACAGTGTAAACATTTTATGAACTGCGATGTCTGATCCATCCGTCTGTCTGGGCAAGAATGTCCCCTGATAGTAAAAAGAACAGCAATCAGGACAGAATTGGTCAATGCGGCATGTCTAATGGTGGGAAGATATTTGAAGGACTTGCTATAGACACAATAGTCTCTCTAAATAGCCTCTTTGCACCCGGAGTCTTATTGCAAACAGGTTCATTAAGGAGAGACATTCTGACACACAGCATCACGGTAATGAAAGTAGCCCTGTTTTTCTAATATTGTATCTTCCACTTCAGTTATGCTGCCGGTACAAGATTTCCCTTGTGTTGTTGTATATTTCTCCAGAAAAGGAATCAGTCTTCATAGAATATACAATTATTTTGTACAGGAATGTATAACTCATACCTAAGATCCAGTCTCCCCTGTTTATGTGCACTAGTGCAAAAATAATTGGCAAACACATCTTCCAGACCAAAAGATTCCAGCACCTTCCATTTGTGGGCTAGAAGATGTTGAACCTAAGTTATAATAAACTTTAAAAAGAGTGCGATGCTAAAAATGGATTTGTGATCAATCATAGAAGAAAAAAAATATTAGTACAGCTTCCCAAGAGGCATGCTACCCCCTCGAGTGAGCCAACCCCATATAGTATCCATTCAAAAGGGGTGGGGAGGATGCCAAAGGTGTCTATCCACTAAGCTTTACATATAACTACTGTATGATGACTTCCACTATTGGATTTTCTCTCTGCTAATGTACAGTGTGAACATTATGAACACGGGAGAAAAAAAGGTTATATTGGTTTAAAAGTGGATATGGAAAATTTAATGTGCTCAAGTGGGAACAATGGCATATTAAAAAAAAACACTCATGACACAGATCTAATAATTCACTTGCCCCTGTAGGAGAAGGGTATCAGTTCTGATACTAGCACATAGTTTATTTTTATATACACCCTCGGTCCCTACAGTATACCCTGTGTGTAGGTTCCAGAGAAAAGACAGAAAAGAATCTGTAGGGAAATCAGCCTGGAAACCTTTCATTAAATACATTGTGCTTTGTATTGTGTCGTTCACAGAATCTTCCAGAAATAAAGAAAGGGGAAACCTGTTATCAGCCTGCATGTGTGAAATATTATATTTGAATACTATCATTTGTTTTAAGATTAAGGCTGAGGCTGCAGACATATTAGTTATTATTCACTTATGTCTGGTAGATAATACAACAGGGATTTAAAGATTCTTTTTTTTCCCCATCTCTAGTCCCTGCCATCCTTCCTGCCTCCACCTCCGGTGGCGAAGATACTTCTTTATCCAAAAATTGTGCTAGCTAAATATTTTCATATTGGAAAGCATTGCCTCTTAGTAGAGTGTTGGGCTGGCGAGGGCAATAAAGGGGGTCTTAACATTCTTGGTGGAGTTTATCTGTCAGTTAGCAAGAGACGCACTCGTAGGATAAATTGAAGAAAGTGTCATTTTGTCGTGTGGAAAACGTCTGCAGTAGGGGTGTAACTGTGAGGGGTGCCACCTTTATCAAGTTGAACGGTTTTTGGAGTGAGCCTTTGTCTTGTCATTATAGCTCATGCATTGCTGGTGGTGGGGTTTTAAAAACTGCATGACTATTCATGCAGGATACGCTAGGCAGGCCGATTGTGACACATATCCTGCCTGTATTTGTAGCTATCTGTTGGACAAGATGAACACACATTTTAAAACTAAACCCTGAGTGCCAAATGGCAGTCGTGAATGAACTTCCAGAACACCAGGTGGTAAGGGTCGACTGGTGATCTCGCATACCTTGGAGCACATTGTCTTACACAGTCTGCTGAAAGATTTATTATCTTTGAAGTAGTGTATGTTGAAAACCTTGTTTAAGTATAGAGGCTCATAAGCCTATCTGTCTCAACAAATCGATACCCTTTTTCACACCTGTTAGACTCAAAGCCACTCCGTGGTCTTGAGGACAGTGACAGCACATCCCATTCCTGGTTAAGTTGCCTTCCAAATAAAAAATCTATTGAGTGATTTGAGACAGAGTTTGGAAAGTGAAGAACTTTTAGAGTGAACTGGGAGATGGGCTGTCATGGTCATGGAGGTAAACATCTTCCTTGGAACAAGTTGCCCTGAAAATTGTTCATAAGGAACAATTATTATTTTTGATCCCTTTCTTTCTTAGGTTCCCTTCATCAGTTGAGTTCTAAGCCATGGACAATGTTCATTCAGAGGTGTTGATGCCATTTAACAGTTACAATGTAGAAGTATGCTTGATTGCCAAGGATATGTTTAAGCATCTTATTTCCCTGAGGTCAGTACACGCTGAGAAGAGGTTTTCCAGAAACACCTTTTTGCTTTGTCTAAACTGAGAAACACTGGTCACTCTCCACAGTCAATGTGCAGAGTTAGTCTTGGGTCAGCATCCACTGTGCACTCTGTTGCATCCCCAAGTGAGCAATATCCCTAGGTGAGCTGTCCCGCATTTGATGTCTGGATCATATCATCCAGGCTAATTCATTATCCCAGAGGTGAACTAGTGCTTCTGGTTTTGAAGCATCAGAAAGAAGTGATCATTTGTTTTCCGCAAAGCCTGATGGGCCTGATACTCACTTTAGGCCGAGTAAGTCACGGAGTGAACTCGGGAGTTGCAGACGTAGAGGCTGTGGACCCTCTGGAGTCTTCCACAGCTCCAGGTGCCTGCTTTCTATAGGGCTTCGCTTACTTCAGAGTGCTTACTATCATCATAAGACCTGTGGGCTACTGGGCACTCCACAGGGGCGTCTCGGGATAATAGACGAACCTTAACCGTGCTAAAGCCCACCTTTTATTTCATACATGATGCAGTTTATTATCAAGTGGTTATTGTGTGTTAGATATGCTCGCCTCCTCATTTGATCTTTACACTGTAAGTCTGTGACTTGATGATCCATTCTATTTTTTTATTTGAGGAAACTGTAAGAGGAAGGGAGCTCTGATGTTTAGATTCCTGCCGGAGTGTGTTCCCGAGTCTATACGTTCCTTTGACGTTATATCCCCTACATTGAATGGCCTTGGTCTGTCCCATTATTTTTCCCGTGACTTTCATGGCTTTACAGTGATTCCTTCCCAGATTCTGGGATCCGGATCCTCATCTTATCACCCACTGAGCACTTGACCACCATAGCTTTACCTGAGTGAGTGGTATTTCCATACCGGTAAAATAGAGGAAAATAATTCTTCTTCTCTAGCTTGGTGTAAAGTGTAGTAGAGACGATATCTCCAGGGTTGGAAAAATGGTTCAGGAGTTAAGTGGACTGGCTGTTCTTATATGAGACCAGGGTTTGGTTTCTAACACCCACACAGTCGCTCATAACCTTCCATAATTCCAGTCCCAGGGACCCCAAGTTTCCTTTTTGATCTCTGCAGGCAGCTCATACATGTGCTGCACATGCATGCAGGAGGCAAAACATATGAAGTAAAGGAGACCTTAAAAAAGTTAGAGGTAATGTCTCTGAAATTACCTTGTTATTCCTTGGACATGTAGTTTATCCCAGGTCTAGGCTAGAACCTCTGTTAAGTCAGTGACACAGACAGACAGTTTTACCATTGCGTAGCCTTCAGACCTGTGGGCATGTCAGGACAAACTTAGCACTGTGATTTAATTTTTGTAATGCATGTCTACAATGCATGAAGGCCCCATTAATTTTGACTTCAGTTTTAGATGTAGTCTTAATTGGTGTTAGGTTTTCCAGGGTCCCGTGGTAATGGTTAAAGACAGGCTCCTTGCTTCCTTCTGGGTTGCTGGGATCTGGAGCCCCTGCACCCTAGAGTTCCCTTGCTGTCCACATTCTGTGCGTGGAAGAAGGAACACGCCTAGCTGATTCTTTCCTGTCACTGTACCACCTGTGTTTTCTTTTTTCTCTTCTCCCTGCCTTTCTCTGAGTTATGAACTCAGTGGACCACCAACTTCCCATCCTAATAGTACTACTACTACTAAAAGTAGTACTCACTACTTCAAGTCTTACCTGTCTTTGGGTAAATTTTCCTTTAAATAGTTCGTTTCAATATTACAATTGTTTATATAGGCAATCAACCCATTGCCTGAACTAGACTGCTTCCCTGACTTCAGTATCTGTCCTAGACTCGTACTTGCTTTCCGACATGTCTTGTGCTAATTTGGACTTAACTCCTTCATCTTCTCGACCCGCTCACCCTCTCCCACCTCGTCTCTTGACATTTTTAGTTATTCGACTACACTTTCAAATGGCGGATACATTTAAGACCAAACACACACCCTCAGCTCTCCAATCCTTGTTTTTTGTTTCTTGTTAAAAGTCGCCATTGTCTTATCTAAGCTCCGCTAGCCTCTTTCCTTTGGACTGTCCTTCGAAGCTCTCTTGGCATTTCTCATTCCTGCCCTCATTACACCTTCTTGGTGTGTATGCGTTTGTACTGACTGCCTTGTTTACATCTCTGGTTCTGTACTAGTGATGCTAACACAGTCTACTCATGTAAGGCCTGACATTTTATTAATAGCCACCAACGCATTTACTGGTGAAGTGAGCTGTCTGAGATTTATTTTTAAAACTTCCAGAAACAGAAATGTAGAGGAGATTGGGGAAAGCATGGTAGGTGGAACAGGGCTCATCAGTGTGTTAATAATTGTTGAAGCTGGGTAATCAGTCAGTCTCACAAGAGGGTTGTAATGCTACTTAAATTAGTACGTTCTTGAGAAGTTCCACAAAAATATTAAAACAGAAAATTCTGGCTTTCTGTGGCTTATGATAGTGAACTCTTTGCTTCCTGATAGAACATACAACATTCTCATGGTCCTTCCCCACTCCTTATTTTCCATCTGACTCTGTTTCCCCAACAGCCTTAATCTCGTGTGATAAATAAACCCTGCTCCCCAGTTCTAATCTAATAGCTCAATTTGGGTTTTCCCAGGTCCGTAGTGTGTTTTGTCCTTTGAGCCTATGGCAGTATTCTGTAATAGGTTCCCCACAAGGACTGCCCAAACTGAGAGGAGTCCCTCTCCATCCCCAGTTTTTCAGTGTGGTTAGTACTTGCCACCGGGTACTTGAGTGCTTGGGAGTTAATGGAATAGCTACTTCTAGTGTACTGTGGAGAGACTAGGAGTGCATCCTTGGAGATACCATTGCTTCTGAGCCCTCTCTGGGTTGTTCCAGGACTGTTCTCTGGAATTGAAGTTCATATTATGTGGAGATGGTGAACTAAACTATGGCATAAAAATGTAAGGTGGTCAGATATCAGCATGCCAATGTTAAACTGTTCTCCTAACTTTTGTCTCTATAACAAAGGCTTATAAAATGATCAGGCTTCTCAGAGTTGTGAGGTGTTTTCTCTCCAGCTGAACCCTACTTTATTCTGTAAAACTGGGTGAGGGAATTGTTTTTACCAGTTCAAATTTGTCTAAGAACAGCTTTCAGCCCACCTTAAGGTTACATTTGATTTTTAACGCGAACACGTTCCCCCTCTAATTATCATACTGCATCACGCTTATTATTGATAACTTAATGATTCCAAACATAATACTGCAGTAGGATGTGAGCCTGGAGGTAAAAGTAGAAAGTGTTTAAAAGTGCTCGGAAATGATCTTCGTTCTGTGGCCTAGAGATTCGCAAAGCAAGGTATGAGTTAATCACTGTTTCCAAACACATGAAGTGATTTTACATGGAAGGTGGTGCCAGCTGTTAGCTATTTGAGTAAAAATAAACAAACGGACTTAGGTTGCAGCTGGAGGGATTCTAGTTAGATAGAAAATTTTCATTAAGTGGTTCTGGGT
Organism: Rattus rattus; assembly: GCF_011064425.1. Classification (NCBI taxonomy): domain Eukaryota; kingdom Metazoa; phylum Chordata; class Mammalia; order Rodentia; family Muridae; genus Rattus; species Rattus rattus. Next base: position 69,336,576 of record NC_046154.1, read on the forward strand.
GGGAACTGGGTTCCCATCCCAGTAGATTGTTGACTTAGGTCCAGATTGGAGGGCAGCGGGGTGGGCCTGAGGAATCCATGCATCCTGACAATCGAGCTCCGTGAGGCAGCTGTGAGTGCCCTCCATGCTCTGAGCAGCAGATGAGGAACCCCTCACCCCTCCCATCTTCGCCCAAGTTGAAAGAAATTAACCTCAATTAAAGGAAATAGTGATGGATTGCTATGAAGATAAATATGATATATCACACAGGAAAAACTACATTAAAAGAACATTAAAGTTGGGACAGAAAGCAGTAAAAAGTGAAGAAATTCACTGCTAAGGGTGAAAAGTGAGGTCGTTTACATCTCTGCTAATATGTAGACTTAACAGGAAGTGTTAGGAAGTGGTGAGCCTGCCCTGATTTGGAAGGAGGAAGGCTTGGACTCGACACGCCACACTTAAAAGACGGTTTCATTGCCTGTATTTAATTAAAGCTCATCTCTGAATAATCATAGCCCATGGAGAAAAAGCTGTCCCTTTGACTAGAAGACTTTGGGGGGTAAGGGTTTGGCTGTGGAGGGCCAGGCGGTGATTCTGTGCCACTGCACTTCAGTGCCTGAGACCTTAGCTTTAGTGTCATGTAAGTCAAGGACTCCATCTGGAAGGCTTAGCTTAATTTGTGCACTTTAGACATTGATTAACAAATAAATAGTTTAATAGCAGGTTGAATAATGTTAGTGCCATTGTGATTTCAAAAAAATTAGGTTGTGTTCATTCCATGAGTGGGCTTTTTGCTGCAGGACACATCTAAAATTTCATTTGAATATTTTGAGAAAATTAGGATTGTGTGATAGAGCCCATACTCAGAATCAAATCTCATCACATTCTGAATTTATAAAACCATATTGTGACACTGGAAAACTTCTGATTACTTTCAGTTTTTCCCCTTAAGGTTTGTCTGTTTATTATGTGTTTGCCGTATTAGGAGCAGAAATTCCCCCAAAGGCTCTGGACCACTTTGCTCGTGGTGTAGAATGCATGTGTGATAGATTGTGAATAGTGTAAAATGAACCCTTAGCTGCTTTGTCCCTTCTTTAATACAAGGAGTCATTACCTTTCCTCAAATCAAGAGCTGGGATTCAGTATATTACTTAGCAATACTCAGATTGTGGAGATAATTCGTGTGCTTCCTGAAGACAGACACAGCTCCTTCCTTCTCCTTCCTTTCATTTTCCCCCTCCTCTGTCACTTTTCTCCTTGCTCAGTTCCCTCCTCTCATTTACCACCTCATCTCCTCTTACTTCCTCACCTCCTCCCTTTATTTGCTCCAGTCCTTTTGGATGGGGAGGGATGTTGAGTTCTTTCATTGAGAAGGCAAAACCAACCAAGCCACAAAATCATTGAACCGTGGAGAACAATGGATTCAGAAAATTTAGATACTATTGGTCAGCTTTCTGCTACCCTAGCAAACATCAGAGTTAGTCATGTTAGAGGGAGGGCTCGGGGGCTCAGGGTTTCAGTGCACGGTCTCTTGGCTCTGTTGCTGGGGACCTGTAGTAGCCCAGTGCATGTGGTGGAGTAGAAGAGGTCTGTTCATCTCATGGAAGTGTAGACGGACAGGAAGAAGCTGAGATTCCAGTGTCTCCTCAAAGGACATAGCATCAGTAAGCCCACATTCTCCCACCAGGAATGGCCTACCAAATATTCTGTCCCTCCAAGAGACACTGTACATCGGCCTCCAAGACTTTAACATGTGTAGACTTTTGCAAACCTGAAAGATTCAAACTGCAGTTGATACAAAAATCTTAAGAACTGTTTTTGTCTAGAAAAGAATTTGTTGTTTATTTTTAGAGGTTTTGTTTGTAGGATAATAAAATGTTAGCAAGTATATTTCTGTGTTAAAGTGAGGAAAAGATTTTACTTGTAATTTTCGAGGAATGCAATATGAGCTGCAGTTACTAGTTTTCTATTTATCTTATGTTCGAGTGAAATTACCTTAAGTGAAACAATGATTAGCCAGCCTATTCATGGTGTGTGGACCTGAGCAGTAGTAATTTGTGTCTACGGCAGGACAGATATTCATATCTGCTGTCACAGATTTTTAGGTTGAGTTACTTCCTAAATGGGTGTTTATACTTCTGATTAATTTTCACAACCTTCCGAAGGCTAAATATTTAGAATTGAAGTCACTTTCCCCTCTGTGTTCGCTTTGCTACATTTCGATAGACTGTAGTATAACACAAAATAAATCTCTGTGCCTGTCTGGAGTTTTAAATGTAATATTAATGTTAGGCATCATCAGAAGTATGCAAACATGTTTGAAAACACAGTATTATATGGAAGCAATTACTGGCAGTAACTTAGCTACACACCCCAAGAGTGGGGTGGTGCCAAAAAAAACTAAAGGTTTCTAAACAGAATTACTTTTGTGTGGGTGGGAAAGAGAGCAAGGGTAACTTTTATTAGGAACCAATTCCAGTTGTGACTTTAATTCTAATCACATATTTGATAGCTCAAATAAGCGAGCGGTAAAGAGACTTCATGTTAGGGTTAGATTATTCATTCCTCTCTCAGTGGGGAAAGTTAGTTTTCACCAAGGGAGGATGTGACAGACACAGGACCAATGCATGCCTAGCTTTTGCGTGTGTTGACACCCGCCTTGCCTAGAGACGATCTTGCTGCGTTCAGTGGCATGGTACTTGAACATTCTTCTGCTGGGTGTGTTGTCTTCATGCTTAACAGATGTAAAGGGATGGAGGAAAGTTAGAATTTTCTCATTTGGAAGTAACAGGTTCTTCGACTTTCTCCCATTAACCAGTAGGCAGAAGAGTGTAAGGCTGGATTCTCTGTTCTGTCCCCTATATTTCAAATCTTGTTTATTTTTTAACTTTATATCAAATTAGATCTTAAAACCAAGGTGATTTGCGGCGGCGTCCTTTGGTACCATAGATCTTAACCATGGAGAGGAAGGAGGTTGTTCCTGTACAAAAATTGGTTTGCAGCTGGCATTTTGGGGAATTCTTTATTTTTCACTGGAAAGAATGGATTTTTTTTCCTCTGAAGCCAGTGTCACTCCCAGCTGGAGAGATGTTTGTTGGAGTCCAGGTTGAGCCGAGCAGATATGTAGACGGCACAGGGGTTTGTAGCCCCTTAACTGTTGTCAGAACATCACTGTATTGATGAGTGAGGCCTGGTCAAGTCACTTAACCTTTCTTCCTTGGGTTTCTCTGATGTAGACTGGAAATGATAATATGTGCCTTTGATCTCACAGGGATGCTTCAATCCATTAGAGTCATTAAAGCACTTTAAGTAAGGTATAAGGCACTAGAAGCAAGGCGCCTTCGTTATTGTTAGCATTATTGTTACTTTATTACAGTGCCATATACAGAGGGGAAACTTATTAATCCTAAAATGTCAGGTCTCGGAATATGTTCTGTGGACGTGAGGAGTTAGCAGGCGGCCCCCAGAGGTCAGGTTTCTCCTTCTCTTTGCATGTGCTTAGGTTCTGTTTCTCCTTACCTCCCCTTAATTTGGAGAATGCAAATTGTAAAATGAATGTAGAAAAGTGAGGAGACATTGGTCTCTTTCTTAGGATCCCTGTGAGCTTCTCTGGAGCCTCCTACAAGGGAGTCCATTTGAAGGTCCTGCTTTATTGTTGATCTCCTGTCTGTGAAATGAATGTCCAGGGGTTCTTAAGTGGTTTTGAATAATCACCCACCCGCCCACCCACCTGCCTCCTGGTCTTTTTTTAAAAGTACTGTTTCTCTAGCAAAGAGCAAAACGTTGGGAGTTGATGGGTAAAGATCTCTGACTGTCTCTGGAAAGTGTTCAAAGGCATTTTGTACAAGCTGATTGGATTCCCTAGATCAGTCCCTTCTGGCATTTCGTCTTGAATATTTCCTTCCTCACACCTCATATACTGACCCAGAAGGTGACAGACTTCCATATGGCCTTGGGTGGCACCAAGTTGATGTCTGTGAAAAAGTGGAAGATGGAGTTCGATCCAGAACAGAGAGTTTGCTTCCTGGTTCTTTTGATCTCACAGATGTCGCTGTTCTCAAAGAACCTAACCAGTCCTTCATTTACCTCTGCTCTCCGAAACTGGTAAATGCGGCTCTCTCGGTTCTGTGTGTGCCTTATTCACTGATACCCTGGATACTGAGATAATGTTACTCCCTCATTTCTGAACTGATCCATCTCAAACACTTTGGGCTTGGTGGTGTGTAACATTTGCCGGTTACAAGCACTAATTTCTCAAATAGGAGTCCTTAGAGTTATTGCATATAGTCCTTAGAGTTAATAACCTTGTAATTAAAATAGGTGAGTGTCATAGTCTGGACTGTGACACTCTACACAGCCCTGGATGTCCAGGAATTCAATAGATAGACTAGGCTGGCCTCAAACTCACAGAGAAACGCCTGCGGCCGGCTGGCTGGGTTCCCTCCCTCTCTCTCTCTCTCTCTCTCTCTCTCTCTCTCTCTTTCTTTCTTTCTTTCTTTCTTTCTTTCTTTCTTTCTTTCTTTCTATGTTTTTGTCCAGTAAAAGGGTGATGGCAGAAACCAAATCCATATTTCATTACAAGCACTGAAGAATTTAAAAGACCCAAATAGATAAATAAGCACTAGTAAAGTCACACTAACCTATCATTTATTATTTGGGTTTTATGCTAATTATTTAATAATGAGAATCCAAAAGTTTTGATCAATATGCTGCTTTTAAACTTTGGTAGTTTTTTTTTTTTTCATTTTGACTCAACTTTTGAAGAAAAAAAAACTAAAAGGCTGACTGAATTTTATAGAATTGATTTGTTTGTGTGGAAAAATAGATCATGTTTACACATCTAATAATTAATTTTGTTGCTGGAATAATATAGTTACATGAAATTGTGAAGGAAAATGAAATGTGGTTATTATGGATACAATATTTTCAGAATCTAGAGTAATGTCTTAAGCTCCAGTTGGCCTTTGCCTCCTCTACATCTGAAGAATTTGGTACACACACACACACACACACACACACACACACACACACACACACACACTCACTCATGTGGGGTGATTTGGTATTGATCAGAGTTAGACCACCTTGATCTCTAGGGTAACCTGCATTCATTTATTTACGTGAGCAACTACATTTTCTATACATTTCAAGCACAGTTTGGGTGATTTTTCCGGGCCACCTTCTCCTCTGAGCTACTTACGTCTCTTTGAGAGTCCATATGGACACTGTCCAGTCACGGACCTGTGTGGTTCACCTGGGTTGTTTTTTGGAGCAGATGGGGGATCAGGAAGAACAGTGACTGCTGGGACTGTGGGAATGGAGGAGCTAAGAGTAGTGGGAGATCCTCTAGTTCCTCAGTTCCTCTGCTGCAGTCAGGGTCCAAGAAGCCTTCTTTAGAGATTTTTTTACTGTTTCTGTTCACTGCCCTTTCCCCAATACCATTAAATCCCAAGGAATAACATTTAATCTGCTAAGGTTGAGCTCTGAAAGACCACACACGGTGATATTTTGGAGATTCGTGTTTAGGCCCAGCACGTGGATAGAGATGATATTAAACACCTTAGTTACTGATATTCCCACTAATTCTGAGTATGTGTTCTGAGAGCCATGGAACAGAGATGGCATTTGGATGCTTACTAATCACCCTGAGGAGATTATACTGAACCTCCTTTTTCCCCTTGCTCTTAAAAGGAAGCCAAACACTTGGTGGCGTGCTGAGATGTCGTTTTTTTAAGTAACTTTCATGGCATTTCTCCCCCCAGTAGCAGCAGCTTATTTTATTTTTCTTGATATAAAAGTAATTCGTTATATTACAAATTAAATTTAAATATACCTAAATCATGAATTTCCAATTCTAAAAGTTGAGTTATTTCATATTTATGCTACTTCTGGCCTTCAGTGCTATTGTGGATGCCTGCACAGATTTACAGTGTGTAAGCAGCAGGGCAGGGTTGTAAATAGATGTCCTGGTGGAGAAGGCATCTTGAGGATGTGTGCTGACACTGTAGTGCTCTCTATCCCCTGTGTAGTGTAGTGTGAGGGATATCAACACTCATTCACACTGATGCTACTGAGGAAGCCTACAGTCCAACAGAAGGGCAAGATGTCTGGGTAAAAACAAATTAGAGACAGTCTGCTTTGTGGGGCTTTTTTGTTTGGTTGATTGGTTGGTTGGGTTTTGCCCTATGAGTTTTAATAAAATAACTTTCCATTAAAGTCCTTTCAGATGTCATTGACATAGTAAGTTTGTGTCCCTGATTAAACAAGTTTTAGGTATGCCCTTAACTTCTCTGTGGGAAAAAGATATTTGTACAACAAAACAAAAATACAATTAAGTACAGTTGGTGTAACGTCTTAATTCCAGTGTTGAAACCACACTATTGAGTCCTGATGCGTAATTGGTACACTGTTTCTCTTCACTGCTGTCTGGGGTAACCTGAAAACGATTACTATAATGTTAAGTATGGCAACAAAGTTTAGATGAATTAGTTTCCTAGATTTACCACTTTAAAATGAAAACAAATCCTCCCAGGAATCACTGTGTAGAGCACAAACAAACTCATCACAGAATATTTTGCCCATCCAAGTAAAAGAAAGATAAATACATTTTTTAGGACTCTCCTCCAAAAGACCCAACAAGCAGCTGAAAGAGTCACATGGAGATCTTTGCACTCAACCAGTGAACAGAAGCTGCTGAACCCTGTGGTTGACTTAGGGAAAAACTGGAGGAAGCTGAGGACCCGAAATCTCAATTTAACTGGACCCCCGAGAACTCTCAGACACGGGATAACCAACTTTCATGGCCTTTCTTCCCTTAACAGAAGCAGCTTACATCTCAGCACACAGCAGCTGAGATGAGGCCCCCAACACATACACAGCAGAGGACGTCCAGGTCTGGGTTCAGTCAGAGATAACGCACCTAAGGTTCAAGAGACTGGAGGTCCCAGGGAGTGTAGAAGTCTGGTGGGGTGGATGGGGTGGGGACATCCTTGTGGAGACTGAGTTGGGGAAGTATGGGATATGGAACAGTCTGGGAGTGGACCAGGAGGGGAATAAAATCTGGAGTGTAAAAATTAAAATTAATTAATTAATTAATCAATTAATTTGAAAAAGGGAAAAGAAAATAATTTCTTTTAAGTGTATGTGTGTGTGACTACCAATAAAATTAATTGATCGTTTGAAGGTTTTAATTGTGGTGACAAGGTGGATATATCACACCATAGTTTCGTTTATTACACAGTTAGGAATATTGTTAATTCTCACTATTAGGATGCCAACTTGAAAATTTTACATGATTTGTCTGGTCAATTGTGCAATAGCTCCTCATTGTGTGCAAATTTTAAGAACCTGCATAGTACACTGAGGAAATGGTTCTGTGTGACGTTAAAGCGCTCAATTATGGCAGCATGAGTACGTGAGTGTAGAGTCCCTGCACCTATATAAATGTCAGGATGACACGGTGACAGTCCATATGTAATTTCAGTGCTTGGGAAGGAGAGACGAGTGATATCTAGAACAAGCTTGTGATCTAGACTAAGTGAATCGGTGAGCTCCGGGTTCAATTGAGGGGTCCTGCAGAATGAGATGACCAATCGTCCAACACCAACACACACACACACAGACACACACAGACACACACACACACACACACACACACACACACACACAGCCCTCACTTTCATATAGGCATGCACATCACATACATTGAAAATGAAAGCGTCTGCAATCACGTTGGAGATGTGATTATGGTTAAGGGTCTTGAGATGAGGGAGACATTCCCTCAGGATCTAAGTAGACCTAATTTAATTGCATGAGTTGTTAAGAGTCACCAAGGTTTTCTAGCTATGGTGAGGGACAGAGCTGTAATAATGGAAGGACGAATGGTCAGCTAGAACATCCTGGCATCTCCAGCCCGTTGAAGCCTGACAGGACTGGGAAGCAGGTTGTCTTATTAGCACCTCTTGAAGATGCTACACTTTTGAGTTTGGCTCAGTGAGACCTGTCCAACAGAATGTAAGTTTCTCTTGTTCAAAGCCATTAGATTTTCGTTAACTTGTCATGGTGACCTTATTGTGACCTTGTCTCTTGGTTGCCTTATTGTGTTTTAAATTCGTTAAATATTTGTCAAAATTTAAATGCTATGAAGGAATAAAAACTATTTGGGCTATTAAAAAATATGTTGTAGGGGGTTGGGGATTTAGCTCAGTGGTAGATCGCTTGCCTAGCAAGCGCAGGGCCCTGGGTTCGGTCCCCAGCTCCGGAAGAAAAAAAAAAGAAAGAAAAGAAAAAAAAATACGTGGTAATTTATAAGACTTCCTTACACGGAGACTGATAACAGCTCATGTTGGTACCCAAATGAACGGAATGAATTCAGAACACCTTCCTAGACAGGTTTTATCTTTTAACCAGAGGTTGATGGGCACGGGATGTAGCTCCCTGGTAACATACTTGGCTAGTATATGTGAGGCCTGTGCTTGTCCCTAGCATTGAGACAAAGAAAAAAGTCATTTTAACTGTTTCATGGTATCAAAAATATAGCTAGCATTTGATAAGAGCTGAACAGAGCAGGATTTCACTGACAGTTGCAATGGTATTGTCACTGGTGTAATTTTGATGGAGTTTGAAGGCATACCCAAACATAACCTGATTTGTCATACAGATGCACCATCTCCAACCTTCTGACACACGAAGGCATTTCTAATTCTGTCACCCTTAACAATTGTCAAGAAATTGTATAAGGGCTTACTGGACTCAAACCCCAGGGCATAACTGAGTTCATCTCTGTTTTCACATAGTACTCTTTAGAAAGTGGGGCTGGTGAGGTATTGGAATCCTTGTGAAAATGTTTTCCTATTCAGTAATCATTGCAAACTGTCAGAATGCAAGATACTCTACTATACAGCAGGAGATCTGAGATTAGAGTAAATATCTAATAGGCAAGTACATGAAGGTGAAATGGGCTTTAAGTAGTTTCTGTCCTCGTTCTGCCTAGCTATTGAAGAGTTTACTCAGAAGTATTTATTTAGTCTCTTTCCACTAGTACTGGGGTATAGGTCCAAAGAGCCTTACCATTGTGTTTTTAATGACCAATAGGGGAGAAAGAAGATAAACAAATGATTAAACGTTCTGAGAATTAGTGCAGGAGGCCTAGGCAAAGAACCTGTTATAATGACCAGAAAGAGGACAGGCTTTAAGTGTGTTTTTAATTTGTTTAATGAGTATTGAGTTTTAAATACTATAAAGAGATAAAAGCTATCTGATATACAAATTATGTGATAATTTATAAGACTTCCTTACATTGATACTAGTAATACCTCATTTTGGTTCTCAAGTGAATGGAATGAATTCAGAACACCTCCATATAGATATTCTACAAGATCTATGTGAGATGGCTGGTAGAAACTGGTCAGTGGGAGAGGAGTCAGGTGATCAAAGGAGTCAGGTTGGCAAAGGTTGAAAATCATGTTCCTTTTAGAGGATTTGGAAAACTCAGCTGTCATTCAGAAGTCAGTTAGAAAGGAGAAAATGCAAATCCATAAAGCTGAGGTAGGGATTATCTGTGAACGTTATTTGTACATGTGTGTGCCTGTGTGTATCTGTGTGTGTGCATGTGCCTGTGTGTGCGTGTGCCTGTGTGTGTGTGTCTGTGTGTGTGCCTGTGTGAGCGTGTGTGTGTGTGTGTGTATGTGTGCATGTGCCTGTATGTGTCTGTGTGTGTGTCTGTGTGTGTGTGTAAGAATGTATGCTTGCATGTGAGTGTGTACTCCTGTGTGTTGGGATGTAGCTAGTGGACTAGAGAGTAGGTGAATGTAGAGTTACTAGAAGGATCTAGAGATTCCGTAAGAAAAGTATTAGAACAGCAAGACTTCAACAAATGCAATAATCCTGCCAGCCACACAAACAGGAAACACATTCTCATCAAGAAAGGACACAGTAGATTACTGAGTGGGCACTGAAAGGTATACACATGTAACAAAGCTCAAAACAGCTACAAAGGTAGGGGACTGTGTCTTCCATTTTATGTAGAAAAGTAGGTTAAAAATAATAAAATTATAATTGACAAAGTGTTTCCCCTTTGGAATAATCTCTCCTAAGTCTCCATGAGGACATTTGGATCCAAAACAGTCATTTATACATATATTGAGTTGATTTACTAAGTGACAAATCTCACTAACTCTATCCTGGTGTTATCGCTGTACTGTAACTCTAGAGACTGGGTTCAATCCCTAGAAACATTTGTCTTTGTTCCAAAGGTTAGAGGGAGGACTCAGATACACTATGTCTCCAAGGAAACACTTGTTTTAAAAATCGAGGAAGGAGAGAATGGTGGTTTATAAAAGGAGAAAGTCATTTCCAAGTTCAGAGCGGCTGACGACATCATTTGCTAAGGTGGGCAGAGTTGAGAAGTCAGGTTTGAAGTTGCTACTACACAGGGCCTTGGAAACAGAGTTGCACTGCAAATCCCTCTGTAGTGTATAAAGCAATTGTCTTAGTTATGGTTTTAATGCTATGAAGAGCATGACACCATAACAACTCTTCTAAAAGAAAATATTTAATTGAGGCTGGCTTACGGTTTCAAAGGTTTAGTTCTTTATCATCATGGTGGCTAACGTAGCAGAATGCAGGCAGCCAGGCAGGCAGGGAGGCAGGCAGGCAGGCAGGCAGGCAAGCATGTATGGTGCTGGAGAAGGAGCTGAGGGTTGTACATTTTGTTTGAAAGGCAGCAGAAGACCTTGTGCCATGCTGGACATAGCACAGGAGGCCTCAAAGCCTACCCCACAGTGACACCTTCCTTCAACGAGGCCACACCTACTCCAAACAAGGCCACACCTCCTAATAGTGCCAATAACTCCCTGTGGCCCAATCATTTAAACACATGAGTCTTTGGGGGCCGTTCCTATTCAAACCGCCACAGTGATGTTATAGGCCGATGATAGGGCCTTGTGCCCCTCAACTGGCTATCGTGAACTGGAGCCTGGGGATAGGCTGGGTGTGTAGGGATGCAGAAAGTGAGGGGAGAAAGGAGAAGGTTCGGTTTTTTTGCTGTGTAATCACAGATTTAACACAAGTAAATTATTCTTGCGTGGTTGATGCAGGAGTCATCGTCCCAGCATCCACTATTATTTTTATCTTTTATTACTTTCCCTGGCAATGTGGCCGAACATTCAGGTCTCCAGCACTTGTAATCCAGATCCGTGCCTTCCACATTCGTGTTTGTACATCCTCTGAGTCTCTGTAGTGTGCTCCTGAGCCTCCCCTGATACCTGGTGTCCTATCATTCTGTCTTGCTCTCCTCCTTTGGAAATATTCTCATTTGTTTCCACACATAACTTGTAGATGTTTATCCCCCCGCACAGCTAGGTATCCGTTTACCGGCTTATTTATTTGGTCTGGAATGTGTTGGATTTGAGGCCATAGCACAGATGCTTTGCTCTCCCTGGAGAGTGGGGGATGTGCATGGTTCTGTGTAGTCCGGAAGTGAGGGTGAAGGGGGAAGGGTCTTATTGGGAAGGAATACCCGAGCCCCAGGTGTGTGTCTAGAGTAGACTGTCTGAGTGATTCTCTTAGTTGCTGCAGCAAACTCAAACATGAAATGTAGGTGGGGAAAATGCTTATTTGCAAAGTGCTTTGATCTAGTTTAAAATTAAGACTATTTGCCATCTATCGTATTCGATAGATCAGTTTGTGTATTTTTTTTTTTTTTTTTTTGCCCTGGATCCACCTGCCTAAATCAGCCGCCTGTTCTGGTGAGTCTAAATGGATTCAGAGAGGCAGGGGGTTGGCTTCCTATGAAGAAATACTTTTGCCGACTGGGATGTGGCAAATAGAAAAGTGGGAAGAGGTGACATTCAGGAACATCTTTCCATTTTATGAAGACCAGTGTCGGGGAACTGAAGTATAAACACAGTCAAGAGAAAGCAATGGTGACCTGGACAGAGACTTTACCAACTGGCAGTGTGAAATATTTGGTGGGATAACAGTTTTAATGGGTCTGTCTTAGACAGTTCTCCTGCTATGAAGGTGTCGGTTAATAATTTACCCTTCCCGAGAGGCAGAGGCAGCAATCACAGGCTGTGAGCGGGCACTCTGGGGCCTGTCATCTGCTGGAGCTCATCTTGCTGGCCAGAGCCATGAGCCGTGTTGGTTGCAACAGGGTACCAAGCCTCTGAAGGTTGACAAATGGAAGCTTCAGAGAGCTAAATAAGGCAGAGATGTTTGGAGTGATTTACTCCGAGCAGTGTCTAAGGTAATGGACTGCCGAAGCTACCCATGTGCTCTACATCAAAAGGAACGCAACTCTACATTTTCTGAAAAAGTTTGTTTGGAGGTAGGGTGGAGCTGTGTATGAAGGGAAGAGAGTGTGGCTGGCAGATAAATTATTTCTCCAGAATATTTATGAAGCTTCAGAGAAAGGACAAACTGGGCTTGTTGATTGATACCTGGAATACGTTTTTTATTGTCTCACAAAATATTGGCTGCAGCTGTACCTGTAAGACGCCTCTGCCGTCCGTGTGATCGTCAGTATGAAAAGCCTGCGAGCGTTACCCCTTGCCGAAGAGTTTGTTTTGATGTGATAGCAGGCAGTAAGCGCGACGGTGCTGTAGGTTCCAGCACAATTTATGTGAATTGTATTTCCCTGTTTAGTCATTGAATCATATTGCAATGCCGGCCTGGTAGGTTCTGTAATTTGCTTTCCTGTGTGAAGAGCGCTTTTCTTCTACTGGAGTTCCATTGCTGCATACTTTTTTTTTTTTTTTAAAGTTAGGCGTTATGTCATTACAAAGATTTACAGTTATTTAATAATGATTTATTGTAGTAATTTATTCTGCCAGCTGTGGCACATTTTCAGTGGAATTTGTAAATCAAATTTATACAGAAATCTAACCAGGACATGCATTTCAGGATTTAGAAAAATATCCTCTGAAATCTGTTTGAAGTGGGTAGTTTCATGCTAACACATTTGGGGTTAGCTCTACCTTAACAACCGTTGTTAATGTTCAGCCTCTGCCCCGTGTCGTTCCCACAGCCGCTGCGAAGAGGACCCTGGTACGTCTGTTAAAAGAGTGTCTGGTTTATCCACTTTACTTTCAGACTATTAGTGTCATGTCGTATTTGACCTGGGATGTTCACATGACGTTAAGGAACGTGGCAACGTCTTGACATCAGGCGCTCTGCTGTTTCCTAAGTTTTAATCACTACGAAAGTGCCCCTCCAGAATCTACCCGAGAGCACATTTAGGAAACTGTGGGATCCCCTTCCTTTGACCCGAGCCTCACTGAATCACCGTGTAGGATGCAGTGCACGTCGGTTCGTTGGGCAACTCACACATTTTTGGTTGCCTTGTTGTATACAAAATGCCATGGTGTGTTTTATGATTTTTTTCTTTTCAAGATCCCGTTTACTTGTGGCATGCTTTTGGTTGTTGTTGTCGTGTGGAAAGATGAGAATCTAGAAGTGTGCGGGTCCTGGTGTAACTTGTATTTTCTTTTCAACCCACCAGTTTTCGAGGCTGTCTTTGACGTAGGGTTTCCACATTGTTTTCCAAGACCGCAGGAGAATTTGAGTTCTAAGGTTGAAATACTAAGTCACCTGCTTGGTGTACACCCTCATGATACCTATTTTGACTAAATGGCTGGCCCGCAAACCCATTGATGGTGTTGACCAATTGTTCCGATACGGTAATGACTCCCTTAATGTTTCTTAAAGTTTCAGTTTCAGTCACCAATTAATTACCCTTAACGATGGAGGCTTTGAATCAAGAGGGAAGTTAAAACTAAAAGTAATCAAATTTTCTTTCTAATGGTTTCTATTTCTTTATCACACTGGGCAGAGTAAGTCAGAATGAATGCAAGAAGGAAACAGAGGCGTCCCAAACAGCCTCCCACCTGAAAGGAACCCTTTGCCACTCCGCTTCATTTGGACTACAGATGTCAGGGGGACAATGACTCCTAAAGTCATTTCTTTCTAAGGCATGGTATTTAAAAGTATTCTTAGAATATCACAAAGCAGTTGTTCTTGCCTTCACATGGAAATTCTGTGTGTTAAGTAGAATCTTTACATGATCATATTAAAAGAATAATGTGAGAGACAGCTTAGTGGTAGAGTGCTGGTCATGCATGTTCGAGGTGCAGCCCATATCCACTCACACTGGCAAAATATTTTTAAATCATAATATACACATAATAATTTGCTTAGGAATATATACCTTGATGGAGTTAATAGTCTAGGAAAATGTTTCACATCTTCTTAAGATGTATGGCTAAGAGTAATTGATAAATCTGTAGTATAAGAGAGGGAACAGAGGCTGCATTTCTTTGGGCATCTGTAGAGAGGCCTGAGGGTCCAGCCCAGGCCTCATATACTCTGATCAGGCACTCTCTCCTGAGATATAGCCCAAGCCAGAAGAGAGGCTCTTCTTGAAGGTTTTAATTTGTGGTATTTTAGAAGTGGCACTTGCTTTCCTTAAAAGCATTTAGTGTGTTGTGTTGAGGGAGATCCTGGAGGAAGATGGAGGTCTTTCTTTAACATTGTCTCGGCAGCATCAAGTGTTCCTGGAACCCTAGGCAGCTCACCTGCAATTGCTTAAATACAGTTAGGAAAGGAAGCAAGTCTTCATGGTTCTGGACTTAGCTTGGACTCTATCAATTCTTCATTTAATTTTCCTTTGGTTTTGATCTGAAAATCTTTAAAATATGACACTAAATAGAAACTTCAGAAGAAAAGTCAAAATTCAGCGGTGAAAGATGCTTCCTCTTATGAGCAAGTCGTCTTTACTGACTAATGATAGACGCTTTGAGAGGAAGAGCTGAGGGAAACAAACAAAACAGCACACGGTGCTCAGTCAGCAAAGGCTGCCAGAGCTGCTGAGGGAGCAGCCCAGAGAAGCACACCCTGGGCTTAGCCCCTCTCCTCATCCAGTGTTCATTCCTCCATCCAAATTTCTTAAATACCTTTGAATACCGGGCAGTTTGCCAAATGTGGTAAGAATATAGAAGTTAAACACTTGAATTTGCCTTTAAGCCCTGATGAGTAGGAGATTTAATTGTTTGTTAACAAAACTCTGAAATGGGCAGGGAACAGTTATATGGGAACAGTTAGGACGGTCTGATTCACACATACCGAGTTTGGGGCCTGAGTGGAGGCCTCTGGAGTGTGCAAAATCATGAAGATTTAAGTGCTTGTGTGAGAGAACAGATACACTGGCTGGCTGGGTTTGCTGTGAGTTCTGAAGAAGGGTTTCTTCCTGGAGAGCATGGCCAGAGGACCCCTGTACAGATGTATAGACTGGGCATAGTACTTCCGTAGTTCAGGACAAAAGCCATAGTTACCATTGTTTTGGGGTGAACTTCCAGTTGGAATTAAGGTAGAAAAATGACTATCAACACAGTACCAGTGCTCTGCCATGTTTGTTTTGAGGAATTATTTTGAGGTAGAAATATTTGGGCTATAAATACAAATACTAATATTTTTTTCTGTAAATTAGGTTTTTGGGTATCATACGGGATCCTTTTTTTAAAAAAATGGAAGTACTTGTAAATTGCTAATTTATTTCTTCTAATTGCTGGGGTTAGAGCATGTTTAGGTGCTGTCATGTCATGGGCTTTCCATTTTCTGTTTGAATATACTGTATTTTCAAGTGTTTATACACTTGTAGTGTACAGAAGAACAGCATGCCCCCTGTTCTTGCTCCTTATAGTCTGTGGGAAATGTAGAAATACAACCGCCCCAACTGAATACTCACTTCTCTCTCTCTCTCTCTCTCTCTCTCTCTCTCTCTCTCTCTCTCTCTCTCTCTCTCTCTCTCCTTATATTCTGTCCATTATTCTAGAAAATCATAAAGCTGGCATTGATTGGTTGAGGAACTTGGTTCCCCATCTCAAGGCCTGTGCAGTTTACCCATATAATCTCATCTCTTACTAATACCTTGCATCTTCCCAGTGTGCACTGCTGCCTTGCATTTCCTCATACTGCCCTCCTGTTTAGAGTGCTGTCACAAGTCCTCTCAGGATCAAATTATTTCTTCCAAGTTCATACACAGCGAGTGACACTTGCAGTGACTTGGGGACTTCTTAATAAAAGAGAGCGATTGTTTACACCTTCTCTTTCCACTTAGTGTTTATAGCTGGCTGCCTGTAAGTCAGGAGTGACTTTGTTTAAAATGGTACAACTCTGATGTGTGGGCAGTGTTTCCAGTCTCCTCCAGAGAAGAAACAAAGTTGCTAAGCTTATTTGGAACAATAAACGCTGTAACTCTATTTGGTCATCCTTTTGTCCAGGCCACGGTATAAGGCCTTTCTCTCCCTTGTCCCCTCTTTTTTATTTTATACTTTTAGACATTAATGCCACACACTGTGAGGATGTTCTGCACCTCTTGTGATTTTCTTGGAGATGTTTCTTATTAGCACCTACATTTTTCTTACTTTTTAAAAGCTACTTAATATTCTATGGAAAAGGATCATAATAAATTTAAAAATTCTAAAAGCATGAAAATGTACGTTAGTTATACAATGTATAATTATAACTTTATAAAAGGATAAATGTGGTAGATTATTGAATTTTTTAAAGTGATGTATTCCCAGATTTCTTTTGGTCTAAACTCTTCTGGAAAATAATTTCCCCAATCCCTAAATATAGCACTCCTTGTTAAGTGATGTTCAAATTGAAAAAAAAAATTGATAAAGAAAAACATTTGCCTTTTAAAGATACAGGATAGTGTTTAACAATTTTCAAGGAAATTCTTGTTTAAAAAATAAAAAGCAAACAACACAGCAAATTGAGACAAGCACATGCTTTGAAAGGAGACCAACCCAGTCTTAATTTTCACTATACCATGATTGGGCCAAGTGATTTAATCCTGCTGGCTTCAGTTTCCTCGTTGATAAGGTATTAATACGTATCTCAGGTGACTTGTAAAGAACAAAATGAGAAGTATTTTATACAAATGAGAATTATAGACACACATATATGCATATATGTATTGAGGTGTCTCTTGTTCTCTCTGACAATATCATCTAGCTTAACCCTCAGCTGCCTTCGGCTGCAAATGGTATCTCAGATACTGTACTTTTTTTTTTTTTATTCTTTTTTTTATTCTTTTTTTTTATTAACGAGTATTTCTTATTTACATTTCGAATGTTGTTCCTTTCCCGGTTTCCGGGCCAACATCCCCCTAACCCCTCCTCCTTCCCTTCTTTATGGGTGTTCCCCTCCTCATCCTCTCCCCCATTACCGCCCTCTCCCCAACAATCACGTTCACTGGGAGTTCAGTCTTAGCAGGATCAAAGGGATACTGTACTTCTTGGGAAACTTGCTTGGACTGTGTCATACGCTTATACAAGAGCTCCTGGTTCTAGATTGTCTTCTTTATTTTGTCTTTTATATTTCTTATCCCTGGTCTTCCACTCAACATCTTGTCATTCAGGACCCCTGTTCCTGCTGGTTCAGGTCAAGTGGATGGAGTACTATTCCACTCTAATACATAATGCATATGCGCATATATATATGTATGTATATATATATTACTACTAATACCCTAATATATTATACACATATAATAGAGAATTTAGAATACATATAGGACTTAGAACTATACCACATCTCTGGCATGCAGAATGAAGTCAGTGATGTCTGTGTAGATGTTAGCAGATGCACGTGGATTCTCTGTAGCATGAAGACAAACAAAGTGCAAAGGAATGAAGAAGACTAATTCAGATCATTGATGGGTGAAGGATACTGAGGGCTTTCTTTTTTCTGATTGAAATTCTGTCATGGATTTGGGGCTGGGGCTTTTTTGGTATTAGATAAGTACATAAAATATATTCAATACTTAACGAGTAAAATTTAAGTGAAGCTTCCTAGATTCCACTTTGCGTTGCAGTTCTAATGGGCTATAAGTTCATCAAGTTGCGTACACTTTGGGTCTGGTGTGGAGGGTTTTTATTTATTTGCACTTTTATAATAAGGCTTATGAAAGGGAAAATGGAATGTATGTAGGGGAATCTTTATCCTTTTCACAGTATCTGACATACAGCTGGCGCTCACTCAGTGCAGAGTAATTTTCCCTTGACTATTTCTATTCATGATGACCAATGCTGTAGTAGTTCTAACTACTGGATTCTTGTCCAGTTTCATCTTTAAGTAACTTGTCACTATGCCTTATAGAGTAAGAGATCCTAGCCAATGGGCATATTTACTTTCTTCCTTCACTCTTACGTCTATGGCTTGGCTTTCTCTAGAAAGCGGGATGTGGAAACACTCTTGATTGTATGTACCATATAAAATGCCCAATGCTAGAGTTAGCCAAAAGTCACAATATCTACCACTGGTTGTACTTGTAAAAGTTCATTGTCTGGCTCATGGGGCTGTATACAAAAGCTTGAATCTGTCCAACTGTTAATGATTTCCAATCTTGCCTATTTCAAGTTAGTTTAAATATGACTTGCCTGTGGTGTTTCTGGAAAGTTTAATATTTGGTTTTGTCAAGTCCGTAAGAGAAACTCTGGTATACCATGAGTTTTCAACATTTGGCCATTGCTTTGAACTCCACTGTCAAAGTAGTGTGGTAGACCCAAGCCCTGAAAAATGGCCCTTGTTCTGTTACCAACACACTTTATGTTTTAGCCTCAGTTTCCTTGGTTGTAAAGCAATCATATTAAATTAGCAGCCCCCAACACAACCCCTGCAGAATGTCTCAAATTACAGAGACCGAGAAACCCAGGCTCTGCACTGCTCTTCGCCCATGTTCAGAATTCACATCTTCATTTTTTCAGAGAAAAGGTCTCCATTGATTGAAAGCAAATATGTTTCAGAACTACCTCTATTGGCTGACTCGCACAAAGCCCGTGTCTGTGATAGCAGCAGAGGCTAGCAATGGGAAACATCTGGAGCTGTGCGTGGTGGTGCACACCTTTAATCCTAGCACTCAGGAGGCCGAGGAAGGTGGATCTCAGCGAGTTCAAGGCCAGCCTTGTTTAAATGCCATTTTCCTTTGTGTGTGGGAATGACCTCTCCATATGTAGTGCTTGAGCGGCTCAAGTAGCACGGAGAACAACAAAATGAGGAAAACAGGCGAGGGTAGGGGACTGGTGGGGGGAGAGGGTGCCGGCTAAGAAAGACAGTGGCTTCTGTTCCACCTCAGCGTACAGTTGCTGTAAAGGAAGGCTTCTGCTACGTCTTTCAACGCTTTACCTCTCTCTAACTCACTCCTCCACCCCTGCAGCTGATAACTTGTATTTTAACTTTAAAATTTCTTGAACTTTATATGTTGGCCATTAATTAAAACACATGAAGCCAAACAAAAATGCACAAGGCCATCTAGTTTGAAATCTGTACACACACACACACACACACACACACACACACACACACACGGAGGAGAGGGAGAAAGATACAGAAGGACAGATTCCTATTTCTTGAGTATCTATGCTTAGAAACTAGGCAAACCTTTTGTATTAACCAAAGTATTAGTTTTCACAACAATTCTATAAATTACCTCTACTCCTACTATTTGGAGTTGGAAATTTTGGGCTAAGCAATTTTTCAAGCAAGTTAAAGCTTCTGCAAATAGTCAGACATATGTTTAAAGAAGTCTCCTTGCTGGACTTCTAATCACTATACACAGTTGACTGCCTGGACACACTTGGAATATGAATAAAATGCATGTGGGCTGCTGTGTGCAGAGATCGCTGCATCATACCGACTTAGCTGTGTGCTGCCAGTTCAGTGCATAGTGACACCGTTCATGCATATGTGTGCTTGATATGATAAAGCACTGAGCACGGTGTACCTTCACACTTACGATTTCCCTTTTTATTCAAACTCAATGAGATCATTGTCAAGTTTTCAGAAATTGTAGCCTTTCTCTTTGCTGCAAGCAAACCAGACTCATTAAGGTTTGGATCTAGTACCCTCCGTGTCCAAGGGCAAATACCCCTTCTCCTTGCCATATGTAAGCTCCACCCATGGAAAGGCTCCAAGTCTCGAGTGATGATCACCTCCTCTGGGCGAGAGTATGAGAAGGAAAGTAAATCTAGCAGGAGTAGTAAATCCCCACAGACATAGATAAGTACTTGAGGTCAGAGGCTGCATCTTTTGTAGTTTGTCTTCATACCAAACTCGTTAATATGAAGAGTCATCTTAGCAGTCGTGGTTGTAGTGGTGAAAATAATACAAAGAACTTAGTCTCGGTCCTTGTTTTCGTATCCGCATTCATGGTGTGTAGGATTCAGGGACGCTTATTTGAGAAAGTAATGTGAAATCATCTCTCTCATGCTCATCCTTAATTTCGCTTTCACCTAACCCTCATAAAATGTGTTTCCCCCTTCAAAACTCTTGCCTGTAGGAATAAAGCTATAAGATATTAGGAAGAAAAATAAAAACACTATGGGAAAAACCACACTATATGTTTATCCATTTAGGTTGTTTCCCTAGGGGCTGTTCAGGATACTTCAATACTATATAACCTTTGTTTTTCCTTCTCTGAAAAAAAGTATTTTCACTGTATATATTCATTGTGCATAGTTTTGTGTCACATAAGCACATTTTTATACACGTGCACGCTATTCATTGAGCCTATCCTCTGCTGCACTTGCCCCTCCCTTTCCCCTTTATAGCTTATCCACTCAGTGTGGGATAGGGAGAAGGAAAGAGCCAATGCCTCTGACGGTATTCTTCTTGACAGTCTATACCCATCATGTCAGTGGAAAGTACCCAAAGCCCCATTTTCAGGACTGTATCTAGAGTCTCTGGCTCCTGAAGAAAACCAGTGTGGTTCCGATGTGGGACGGGAAGAGTGGTTTGCATTGGCACCGGCCCTGCGGGTGCTTTGGGGCTGGAGCACACACAGCTGTGGGTTACAGATGCTTGCTCTTCAGTACTAATGTGGCCAGCATGTGAAACCATGGCACCCGCAATACTACACAAAGGTCCACGCCTCTGATAGCTTGAGAAATAGCTCCCGGCTGAAGACATTCTTCTTTGAAGGGCTGGAATGCGTTCCGGAGCAGAAGGTCCTCTTTCAGAAATGGTAGAATTAACTGTAGATGCCCGATGATGTCAGACTGGGCATCGGTGACTGCATCACTCGTATCAGTGGCTTGGGAGGTTTAACCAAAATACAAGGAGCGGGGGAAGAAATAAATGAAAGTTCCTTTAAACCTTTGGTTAATAAGTTCCGCACTTTTTGCTGTGCATGTAGCACAGACCTTGTACACACACTCAAGTCGTTGCGTAGTTTCTTTGAGATCACAAGTGCAAAGCCTTAGTGGGAGCTGTCATCTGGCCTGAGTTGAGGTATGATAGAAATGCTTCTACCGATTATTACCACCCCGAGCTGTCCCCGAGGATGAGAGAATCAGAGGCCTGTGTATACAAACAAAAGAAATGCATATGGTGTTGGGTATCACTTACAGTTCAGTAACAAAAATCATCTTCTGGACATAGAGTTTCTTCTCTCTCACTCGAGACATACGTGCTCCCTTCTAATGGTATACTTGAGAGGGCGGGGGTGGCCTTCCAGCCGCCATTGTTAGTGAGAATGTTTTCTCAGCCAGGTTACAATTTCCATTGAAATAGTTGCATACAACTATCCAGAAGTTAGTTTATTGACTCTTATTGCACTTCTGGGTATCTAATAAATAATGTATTGGCCTGATGGATATGTGGCTACCTAACTATGGGGCATGAAATATGTACTGTTTCTCTAATACACTGCAGGGAGACCTGTTTATAAAGTATTTAGTATTGGTTTTATAATGCACTGTTGACAACAGGAGACCACGAAGCTCAAAGATCAATCTCATTTTGGCCCACAGTATTAATGCTACTTTATAAAGCTATATGACGGGTCACTTAGACAGCGGTCCTTACAGAAAGGACTCTGTTAGGAAGACTGGCTGTAGTGGCTGCCAGCACAGCAGATAAATGTCTTTGTCCATGTCCCTGAGGTGTTTCTTCGGTGGCTGTTGATTCTGGCCATGTGATGGAACTCATTTCCCTAGTCTCTGGAGGGACTCTGGACTAAAAGTGCTGAGTTCTCCTAATGCAGGCCTCACTAATTGGGTGGAGAGTTGATGTGACTTTGGATCACATGGGCCTGGAGGTAGGAGTTAGCAGTAAGGGGGGGGGGCTCACCTCCTCAGCTTTGTCTCATGTCTGCTAATGAAGCAATATCCTCCATTCAAATCGCATATGTGATATAGTTAAAAGTATTTCCAGTTTTTGTTTGCTTTGGGGAATTTCTTTAGCCAGGAGTAAATTTACAGCCACTTTTAAAAAATGCCCTGTATATGCTTAGAATTGGGTTTATGAATAAATAAAGATCAAATAATTTGATCTAAAATCTATTCTTGGTATTTTAATTTCTTACATGGACTCATCACTGTGGGAATGTGTGTGATCACTATAGTTCTCAGAGTTCTCTTTCCTTCTGGGCTATGTGTTCTGGAGCAAAGCATTGTTCTCTGCATTAGGAGCACCTGACTGGTTTTCCTTATTTTATTTTTCATTGTCAGTATGTCAGCATTTCCAACTCCTAACAGCACTGCCTTTAAAAGAAGATTCTTTAAATTTTAAAAGATAAATCTTTCAGAAAGAGAGAGAGAGAGAGAGAGAGAGAGAGAGAGAGAGAGAGAGAGATTGACATATGTATGTATGTACGTATCAGGTCCCCTGGAACTATAGTTACACCAGTTGTGAGCCATCTTATGTAGGTACTGGGAACTGAACTTGGATCCCATGCAAGAACAGTGCATGTTCTGAACTAAGTCCACTGCACTGTCTTTCAGCCACTTGACTGGGAGGAGACTTCTCAAGTGCTTTCAGAGCCAAACCCGCCCCCCCTCTGCCGCTTGGCACTGAATCTGCTCACTCCTCCTGGATTCTGACCTCCGTCGTGCCCTTTTGAGTAGACTATTCCTTTCCTTTTCTCCAGTTGTTCTCTAGTTTGTGTTCCTAACTGGACTCTTAATATCTGTGTCTCTTTTTTAAAACATTACGTGTATTTATTATTGTTTTAAGTAAAATATAATTACATCATTTCTCCCCATTCCCTTTCCTTCCTCTAACAACTTCCATGGCCCCACCCTCGCTCCTTCTCAAGTTTCTGGCCTCATCTTCTTTAATTGTTACAATATGGCAAGGCCTGAAGCACACACACACACACACCCACCCCAATTCCTGAATTTCTCTGTTTTGTTTTTGTTGAGACAGAGTTTCTCTGGGTAGCACTGGCTGACCTAGAACTCACTCTGTAGACCAGGCTGGCTTCACACTCAGAGATCTACGTGCCTCTGCCTCCTAAGTGCTGGGACTAGAGGGGTGCGCCATCACCCACTGGCCTTAATGCCTGCGTTTCTCACCATGGAAGTTTTTCTTTATCATTCCTTTGGTGTCTGAGGGATTTTTTTTCCTCCCTTCAGAGAGCCTTTTCATTTGTGTTCTTATCACGTTCTCTCCTAGGACCCTTTATATCATTTTCCCCTCTGGCTTAGATCTGCAATATCCTTTTCTCAACTGGCTTTGTCCCCTATGCTTACTGTAGACTTTCTTTTTTAAACCACCTCTAGTGGAAAACAAGCTGTTTGTTCCTAAGTACACTTCTTTCAGTCCTACTGACTTTTCAAGCCACATTTCTCGTACTTTTTTGTCTCCTTTCATTCATTCAAAGAACATTTTACCACGTCCGCCTCTTTGTCTTTACAGATTATACATTCCTTTAGTCCTCTCGCTGAGCTTGACTATTCCTCTAAACGATTTGGTTCTCATTTCTGTAAAGGGGACTGCCAATCAGATCCCGAGGGTCTCACTGGCTTTTGTGACCCGCATATTTTAAAAGATTTATGTTTATCTTTAATCCTGGGTGTGTATGTGCATCTTGGGGAGGGGCTTGCGTGTGCACATGCATGCAGGCTCCTGAGGAGGCTGGAAGAAGACGTTGGATGGCCTGGCGTCGGGATTGATTATAGGCAGTTGTGAGCCACCCAACATGGAAACTACAAGAACTCTCTGTCCAGCTTCCTCCCTTGTGTCCTGCTATCTGTCATTCTGGTCTCCTTCCATGTGTCCTGCTGTCTGTCATCCTAGTCTCTTTCCATGTGTCCTGCTGTCTGTCATTCTGGCCTCCTTCCATGTGTCCTGCTGTCTGTCATTCTGGTCTTCTATTTATTGTAATAGTTCCCTGATTGATCGCTTAGCTTCTTTTTTATTCATGTTTTAACGTGTTGTCCTAGATGTGTTTTCTTTAAAAGTACTAACAGTCACCCTGTGGTAGTGTTGTCTTTTAGTAGACTTGGCTGGTCGCTTGGTGGGTATCAGAGTAGCAGCTGAGTGGATCGAGAGACTCTTACCCAGAGTTCTATCGCCTGCACATGCTTTCATTCATTACTGCTTTATCCATCACCCTCCCTATGCTCTAATCAAGCTGGATCGTTTCCCTTGAGGAATCTTTGTGGTCTCTCAGGGCCCAGAGCAAAGGGCAGCCTTTGTTTAGATGCTTTCTTTCCCCATATCAGTGGGAAGTCATCCTTTCCTAAATCATAAGGACTTACTGTTCTTGCCTTCCCACACGCTCATTTATATAAGGTCATTTTCATGCATGACCTCTATTCTGTAGTAGATTATAAACCCGTGCGCAGGGATCATGTCTTATTCTGGGGTTCCCCACCGCTTCTTGTACTTGGTATGTGAAGCTTGATAAATAGTTCTTCAACAGTGAGCAGGAAGGTCTATAATGATTTTCTTGATGGCTAGTAGAAGAAAATGGAGCGAGTTGGGGTGTTGGCTGGATGTAGCTCACTGGTAGAACTTGGGTTTGGCAGCCCTGGTTTCAGACACCTGCACAACTCTCCAGTCCCCCTTTAAAAGGGTCTGAGTGAAGTGTTGGTTTGGCTTCCTAGCAGAGTTATGCGTGCACACAAGAAGCCCTGAGTCTGGTCGCCTGCCCTGTTACCCATCAGTGAACTATTCTGTTACTCCTCATTGCTGTCTTACGGTTCATGGATGTAACCGTTGGTTCTATGAACCTTAGTAATCAACTCTTTTTACAAGTGTCTGAGTGGTCAGAGGAGTATGTCGAGTTTGCAGTTTTTAAGATAAAGTATCTTGATGTAACCCAGATTTCTGTGGAATACCGCCTGCACGTTGTATATAATTTCCTTTTCTAATCTCTCAACAGGCACATTTTGTGCCCTCCCCGCCTCCCAATTGCCTCAGTTACAAGTCGGAGGGCAGGCTCGGTGATCAAGACTGGCAAGCACATTTTAAGGTCCCATGCTGTGGCGTTGACCCATCTCAACTTGAGGTATGTTGCTCTCTCCTGTTTAAGTCATTTGCATATGCTCACAGTCTTTGACTGTCTGTTGAGGTTCGTTCCCACATAATTTGTTCTTCGTTCCACACTTCTGCTGCCTTTCACCATCATGTGCGTGGTAGGAGATGAATGTGTTTACCTGCTGACCAACAGTTCTTACCTCTGAAGATACTGTATGCAGTAGAATTTTGTGGCAGTCATTGAATGATTTTGATAGTGATAAAGTCTTCTTTTGTTTCATCTCTTCTTTCCCCCTTTTTAAACATAGTTGTAGGGCAGATTTATTGTAATCGTCACTGTTTTTAAAATGGACGTGTCAGGGAAATAATCTTTAGGAATTGAACTGTAATGTATATGTGTTACACACACAGACACACACACACACACACACACACACACACACACACACACACACACACACACACACTGATGAGTTTTCATGAGGTGAGCATAACCAGGACATCAGCTGGATGGACAGACAATGTAGTTGTATGTGAAAAGCTTCCTGTCTACTTGCTCCCAGCTGAGGTCCCTATACCAGATGCCTCCATTCTTCCCATTTAAAATGTTCTGATTTGAAAAACAATCTCAAAGTCATTCAAATTTTCTTTGCATCGGTGTTTTTCATTTAAGTGTGTGTTTGTGTGGGATTACGTGCACATCTGTGTATTTGTGTGAGTTTATGTTTGTGCATGTTTGTATGTTCTTTATGTGTTTTTGTATGTGTGTGTGTTTGAGTATATGTGTGTGTGTTCATATGTGTGTATATGTGTGTGTAATTGTGTGTATTTGTGAATGTGTGTATGCTTAGGCGTATGTTTTCCATAGTCTTGGCATTATTCACAAATTTCCCTTTTTTAATTTATATTTTTGTGTTTGAGAGTTACATATGTTAATTTTAGTGTATCCTGTTTTAATGTGTTAACTTTGAAGCATTATATTTTCAAATAATTGTAAGGTATTGAGCCTAGTCTTGCAACATGTTTTTTTGGGATTTTTTTTGGTGTGTGTGTGTGTGTGTGTGTGTGTGTGTGTGTGTGTGTGTGTGTGTGTGTGTGTGTGTGTGTGTTTAGGTAAATCTCAATCTTCCTTCTGACAGTAATTTAAACTATTATTATGACATTTTTACTAGGGCTGCCAGCATCTCAGTCTGTAGTTTTTAGGAGGAAGTAAATAAAAACATTAATATTATCCTTACAATCCTACACCTTTCATGGTCATAGGAAAGTAATTCCCCAGTGCACCCCCATGCCCCAGCCTGTTGGTGTTTTTGTTTTTTGCTTTTTATTTTTATCCTCATAGTCACTTAAGGAAAGACACCACTGATTCTTTAAGAAGATTTTTCTCAAAAAATATCAACTGTAGCTTGTGGTAAGAAAGCTTTTGTCACTGCTTGTACACACAAAAAGATTAAAGTCATTTTTCAGTTTTTAGATCAAAACAAGATAGTAAAATGTTTGATCTTTCGTAGGCATAAGATCTGTACTGACTGAAGATGCCTTTTTGAAATGTGAATCTTGATTCCAAGGGATTCAGCATTCCTTAGCATTTTGTAAACTACCTGAACTACTGTACCTAACACATCTGTCCGTTTAAATATCTTTAGTGTCCACGGATTGTAGCATTGAGTGTTTTCCTTGAAGTGTGTTCTGACGCTCAGCCCTCACTGGGGAGTCAAGTTAGACAAGTGTCAATTGGAGCACTTTCTCTTCTTTTGGCTAAAGCTCTTAGGTAATATTTTCCTAAGGGGGATGTTAATGTCACTGTCTAAAGTAGCTCAAACCTTACTTAGAGAGCTTGTATTCCTTTTCTGGCCACATAAAGATATTTTGAATGCATAACGTTTTCTCTGTCAGCATTGGTCACCGTTTTCTGTCTGTCAGTGCATAGCAGTTATTATTTCTGTCTTGTGCAGTGATGTGGTTGGTGTTCTCGTGAATTAACATCTGAGTAGTTAGTATATCCAGAATGGTTTGGCAGAAAACTAGCTAAATAATGAAGACATGGCTGGGTGCACTTACATAAAAATTGGACCCTGATCTTGTTCCCTGAAATCTTCAGGTTGTTCTGGTTAAAGCTACTATATGTTGAAATACCCTACCGGGGTTGTCAAAGCCATCAGGCACACACACACACACACACACACACACACACACACACACACACACACATACACACACACACACATATATATATGAATATTATAAATATGAAGAATCATCTGAAATCTAATTCAGACTCTTGGAAGAGGAGGGTCAGGATTGAGATACCAATCAAAGATAACAGCATGAGAGCATGAATTGTTTTTCTTCTCTTTTTCATAAAGATCCCTTAAGCTAATTTTGAATTAGCTAATTTGTGGGCATTAAACCTAAATTCTTGTCTTAAAGATCTTAATAGAAAAAGTAATAGACTGTATAATTCAGATCATTTACACATGACACTTGGTTACATTCAGTTGTCTGCGTGCATGAATCACTATTTTGTTTTGTTTAGTTTAATTTTGTTTGCTTTTTTTAAGATAGGACCTCTCTTAGGTCTGCTTACTATGCAGATCAAACTGGCCTCAGGTTCAGAGGTCTGCCTGCCTCTGCCTCCCAAGTACTGGGATTAAAAGTTTGAACCACCATGTACCCCCTGCCCGTGTGCTATCTTTAAACCTGAATTAAAGACTGCTGCATAAATGCTTGTCTAAGTCATCTAATAAACTGAAACAAGAAAAACAATTGCTAAATATGCAAATTTTTTTTCTGGTCCCTTAAAAATCTAAACCTGAGTATCCATGATTACCAGATGTTACTGTTTGGGAACATTGGCAGTTGAAACACGGTTGCCTGTCTCTTACAAAGATAGTAACGGAAAGAAAGAAGTTGGAAATCCGTTGGCAAGGAAAGACTTAGGTGTAAATATTAAGTGAATCTTAATTGTAACGATGAGGATCTTTATATTAAAGAAGATAATTCATACAGACAGTTCGAGTTGAGGCCAGGCTGAACTACATACTAAGTTCCAGGACAGTCAGATCAATGTAGAAAATCCTGTCGCAAAAACAAAAAACAAAAAACAAAACAACAGTACAAAACCAAAAAAATAACACAGCTCTTGACCTTAAGAATAGCTTTTAATCCCGCCTCCTTTCTTTTCCTCCATACACATGCTTGTGTATTCATTATGTTTGGGTTTGTATGTTTTAAGGGAAATGAATATTTTACTGTCCTCTCATCAAATTGTATTTGTGAGTTTAGGGAAAACAATAAACCTAGATAACTGTATAATTATAGAGCAAACCCCAAAAAATGGAAAAAAATTAAAATTGAAATTATTATTAGTTGTACTTTTTTCTGTTCTTTATATCGAGTCAAAACTGTTCTTCCTTAACTCTGTGTAGGAAAAGAAATAGCACAATAGAGTACCGATGGCAGCTTCACAAGGGGAAAAGGCTGCTGTCAACTTTCTTCCTTAGGAATATGGAAATTCGGATGGATTATCTGTTCAGAGGAGTTTTCCTTTATTAATTCTTTCCCCCCTT
The DNA here is from genome assembly GCF_011064425.1 of Rattus rattus. Classification (NCBI taxonomy): domain Eukaryota; kingdom Metazoa; phylum Chordata; class Mammalia; order Rodentia; family Muridae; genus Rattus; species Rattus rattus. Next base: position 69,365,390 of record NC_046154.1, read on the forward strand.
TTTTTCCACTTAAGACATCTGTTAACATTTCACACAGACCAACAGATGTTGCAAAGCAAGTCCTACACTTTGTTCTCAAGAAAAATGACATTTCCTCAATTGCCTGCCCCACCTCTGTGACTGAGCCCAGCCTGCTGCTCCTGCATAATCTGCATATATTAAGTTATGTGCCTTAATACATTAGGAACCTGGGCTTTAGCGTGGCCGTATTTGTTAAAGTTGCATTTGATTAGTGAGTAGTTTACATGTTGCTTTAGCATTCTGAGAGGGAAAACATTAAAGAAGGAGAGAGACATTTGAGAACAACAACCTGATTCTGTACACTGAGACTGGATAGCCAGCTAACATTTTTTTTTTTCTATAAAATAAATGAGTTACAGAAAGCTCGGGTTGTTTCGCCATGAGGAAGCACTGATTGTCATGCGATGCGGGGCGTCACTTTATTATTTTGGCAAGAACAGGGACAGTTTTGTCTTGACAAGCCATTAGATGAATACCAGCGCGTGTCACATGAAAAACCACTGATCTTTAACCCAGCTCTGTACTTAACCAAGCTTTGGAAGTGAATTGTGACTAAAAGAAGAGCAAAGGCCAGTACACTGTCCTTACAGATTACAGTCTGCTAACCGCTGCTGAGCTGAGCCCAGGGAACCACAGGTATGGCTCTATAAGCCATCAGAAGTCCTGGGGATGCTTCTTAAATCGTGCACACAAACCATACATTTATTTTCTATTTGTTCGGGACTTATGTGGTTGTAGTCATAGCTAGGGGGAGAAAAGGAAGAAAGAAAAAAGGAAAAAGGAAAGCCTTCAAGAGCTTCCTCAGCACAGAGCCACGACCTTTAGGGAGCTTTTGAGTTCCCAGTAAGAAAGCCCTGAGTTTTAAAGAAATTAAATACAAAGAAGGAAAGTGAATCTAGGCACGGTGCAGCACACCCTTAATCCTAGCACGGGAGCGGCAGAGGCAGGCAGATCTCTCTAAATCTACCTTGTCTGCAAAGTGAGTTCCAGACCAGCCAGGGCTACATGGTAAGAACTCATCTTTAAAAATCCAAAGATATGATGGGTTATATCCCCTCAAACAAGCAAAAAGCAACACAATAAACTAGTCTACTCCAAACGTACATGCAAAATGGCATTCTTTGGCACGGTCCTTCAGTAATTGTGACTAACTCTTGCATCAATGTACAGTTTTTGAAAAAACAAGAAGGAAAGACCCAAATTCACCTCACTGTCAAATATTAAAAAGACAGTAACATTCTAAGCAGTCACTTGTGGGAATTACTGCTTACAGAGCGAGCAGGAAAGAGCACAGTGCCTTCCTCTGTTGGTGGAATTGCACTGCACCTCCCTGTAGTCTTGTTATCCCACACTAACTGGAATGCAAATTCTTTGTTACTAATTGGATCTCATTGAGGGTACATGCACAGTGTGTAGTTATGTGCAAAAAGGTTTCTAAAAGTATGAATTTCCTGTAATTACAACTTTTAATTACTATCTAAAGTATATGTAAATAGTGCAGGGTTAGTAGATATGCTTGACTTTTAAAAATATTACTTAGAAACATGACTGACGAAATGTTCCATAAGGTGCCCAATAAAAACAAGCATTTGATTGTAGCATCTGTAAATTGAATTTTACCTTTTTTTTTATTAAGGTTTAGGATTTAGAATCTTGAAGCCAGTTGACTGTCCTGATGGCATATTAATAGTACAGTTTTTTTTTAATTTTTAAATGTTAAAATACCATTAGTCATTTCCAAAGCTGTTTCCCTAATCTCGTTCAGTCTCTTGGTCTTATCCATTTCAGAGTCTGTGTGTGTTTGTTTATGGGTGCATGTGTATTATGAAGAGGAGTTACTCCTAGTCCTACAGTTTCTTCAGGACCTTGAGAACTCATTGGTGGACCTCTCAGTATATACAGCCTAATTCTCTCAGTCTCGGGGAATGTGAGGAGCTTCACGGGTGACCTTTCAGACTTGTGATCCCCTAATCTGAAGGGCATGATTTTTGAATCAGGCAAAAAAGAAAGCAATAATTGTGGAAATTATGTTTATCCCAATGGCCTAGTTGTAAATAACTTGTTACAAATGGTTTCAGAGGGTTCCTCTGTAACTTACAGAGTGTAGAGCCAATGGAAAGCCTAAGAAGATATCTCGGTGCCTTGGTTTTGTTGTTTGTTTGTCTTGGACCTGAGTCTTTAAAAAAAAAACAACAACAACAACAACAACAAAAAAAACCGATTCAAGTCTCTTACTGGCTAGAAGACTATCAAGGTCCTACATTTCCCTATGGAAATGAATGGCAAGTTCACATAACCTATTTCAGTAATTTCCACAGGGTTCAGATTTTTATTTTCTAAAATTTATTTTAAAAAAGATTCAAAACTTAAAAAATACAAAGCATAATAAACGACTTAGGCTTGTGCTTTATTTTAATATATCTATCTCTGGGTAACTCTTTGGGCTGGTGTCTCATTACAACAAAGCTTTGACTCTTTAACTGGTTTTAGGAATTCGTTGAGATTTTGTTTGATAACATCCATGGAGGATTGTGTAATGTTGTGATTTTTTTCTTGTGACTCTTACGAGGCTATCCTGATGTTCTAGGCGTGGCTGTGGCAGAATATTTCCAAATAGCTATCTGCAGACTTGTTCAGTTAGGAACTTCCCACAGTCTGAGAGACGGTTTGCATACTCTGGGTAGCATTTTGTCAGAGGACTGCTGGCTGGCTGGGCAGAGCAGATTTGGATGTATTAGCTAGTCAACCTAATAACCCTGTACAGACTGTATTGATTTTCTAGGAGAGAGTTTATGAACTAAATAAACTTGGGGTTGGTGTCTTAATAAACTGCTTCTCTCAGTCTGTCACATTTAGTTATGGAGCTGTGCAGTTTAGGGGGAAAAAAGGCTAATTCTGTTACAGATTGTTCACAGCAGGGTCTCCAAATTAGCCCTTTGTTTTGTAATGCCACCTTGCTTGGGCTCGCGTTGAGCACATTTCTCAGTTTTGCCCTAATGAGTTGCAACACTGATAATGTGGCTGATGATCTTTCATTGATTTCACTATCACTTGCTTGTCTGGTAATTGATCCGTTGCTGAGCCTCTAGTTAATTATATCGGCTTTGACATGGCCCGATCCATGGGGAATTTCAAGTCTTGCAGAATAACAGTTTTAATAAAAGAGTCTATTACTGCAGGTGCTTGCTGCTGCATGCCAGTTGATTTTTGTGGGTGTGTGTGTGTGTGTGTGTGTGTGTGTGTGTGTGTGTGCATGCCACGCCCACATGTGAGGGGGTTGGGGGGGGAATACCTGGGAAAGAAGAGAATCTTAGAACTGAGAGAAAGGGGTGGGGCTGGAAAAATAGGAAGAGGTTGTGAGGGAGCTTGGGGAAGGAGGGGAAGGACAGGGAGAGAGGGAGAGGGAGTAGAAGAGGAGAGAGAACACGCAGGCAGGGAGATACAACAGTGCTTGAGTGGAGAGAGGAGGAAGCTTGCTATTGACAGTGTCCTTAAGCCTCCCACAAATAACAGCCATTAGTGGGGAGGTCAGGAGCTGAGCATGCAGCTTGACGGAGGCACCAAGAGCCACTTCAGAAATCAAGAGGCTAGCAAATTTTAGAGGGAGTTAAGTGGGTAATAGTGTAAAGGTACAGTCACCGTTGACAGTCGACTCACAGGGGCTTTTCCCGCCCTCCCCCGCCAAGGAATATTTTTATTGACCACAGGTGGACTTAATATATTTTAAGGCAACAATTCTTTGGGTTCTTGTGTGTCTCCTTTCAGATATTGAATTTGCTTCTTTTGAGACTTTTTTGTGCTTAATGGTGGTGAACTGGAGGGAAGTTTAACAGAAAAGCTTTCAGGAGATGTCAGTTCTAGAAGGGAAGGCACATTTGTGTCAACATAGTGTACGTTTGCTCATCTTTTCTCATTGTCCACTAATGACACAGGCTGCCATCGAAACGCTTTTCTGTTTCTTTTGTTGTTTCTGAGAGGAAGGTTTATTGTTATTCTTTAGTTAAGAAGGAGCAAGCAGAGTGCTACATTTGTCCTCAGTGTTTGTAAGTGGCTGAAGATTAATGTGCCTTACATTTTAAGTTTAGGAAGGATGGCTTTTTCCTGCTGACTCCTTTTATGAGATAGCATGAATTTAGCTTTCCATTTTGAAGTTACAGTGTTTATGTACAGTGGATTTTGTTCAGTTCTGCCTTTCCATAAATAAGGAAGATAAATACTATCTAATAAATGGTTGTTTTGTTTTAAAACTGGTTTAATTAAAAATATGACCTGCTATCAAGGTTATATTTCACCAGGCAAGGAAATATTATAGAATTTTCCATAGAGATCCTGAATGAAAATTGGAGTTTTTATATGCATTACTTTTTGCCTGAAATAAGACAGGCTTCCTTTTTTTCTTCCTCTTTTGCCCTGTTTTATGATGTAAAAGGTTGATGTAGATGCCTTACCTGAGAACTTTAACAAAGGATTTTATTCTGCTTGTGAGCTTTAAGAAAAGGTATTCATTTTTTCGTCTCTGCCTTCAGTGTCTCTTTATTTAACCTTCAGTTTGGTAGTTAATGGCCTGAGGTGCTGGATATTAAGTGGTATATGTTTATTTTTGCATATGTTTATTGTACGTCTTCCATGTTTAACTGGTAGCTTTGCTTGTTCACCCTTTAGAATAGAAGGTCAAATCTCTGTATATTATTTTCTCTATGAGTTTATATGTGGTTATAAATAGCCTAGCATTACGGTGTGACTTGTGGCAGCTAATATTAAAAAAAAAACAAAAAAACAAACACTGAGCAAACTTTATGTTCTCCTCCAGATGAATACTTCACTCGCTTCCAGTGTAATTAAAAAATATTTAAGTCTCATAGTTTTACAAGTGTTTAAAGGAAAGACTGGTGCTGGATATAACATGTTACAGCAGAAAGCATTGTTGGGGAAAATTCCCAGGGAAGGGCCCTGGCTCTCCCTGGCCTTGTGGACAGTGTTCGTGGCATTTCGTGGAGTACGCATGAGTGTGTATCTATCTGTGTATCTGGAGAGGGGTTAGTGCAGGGTGTCATTTGGTGCCTGACAGTGGAACAGTGCAGTTGACTCCTAGCTCTGCTATCCAATGACATGCAGTGGCTGAGGGTTTGAAGCTGATGGTTGGGTCTCCAGTGCTGCCCGCACACCTGACAGGCAGCTGTTAAACCGAGCAAAGGCAAGCTAGGGGAGTCACAATCTATGCATAAATGATAGGGATATCTGTGCAGAAGGTGCGAAGGAAGCTCTGACCCCCCTCCCTCCCCCAGATCTCCCCCTTCCCAAATGAAATGCACAGTTCAGCCAGCTTCTTAACTACACTATACTCCTGCTCCTGGCTGCCAAGAAGCTCAAAAAATCCACCTTCACTTTTCAGTCAGAAGAGGCAGAAGTGGATGTGAGAGAAAGAGACACACAGAGAGACAGAGAGCCAAAGAGGGCAAGAGACTTGACTTTAAGAGACTCCTGTACTGACAACTCCATGCAGTTCGGAACCAGAACGACTGCGGCTGAACCAGGGTTCATGGGGACATGGCAAAACGCTGATACTAACCTCTTATTCAGAATGTCCCAACAGGTAAGTTACTTTCATTTTTTTTTTAAAAAAGAAACCTCGAGTTGTTATGTGCCCTTTTCTTCCTGCTACTTTTCTTTCTAAATGTTTTTGAAATTTAAAAATATATATATTGTGATTTCTGTGTTACTGGAATGTGCAGTGTTACTTCATGGCTTCCCCAAGGGCTCCTTAAGGAAAAGGGAGAAAGGACATCGAAGTTAGAGAAAGCAAAGGCATTTGTTGCAAAGTTTCACCCTGTGCAGCCTGGGTCCTGCGAAGCCTTAATTTATTTCTTTGTTTCCCGCTAAAAAAGAGAAAAAGCCAATACTTAACAAATGTATCTTTCTGACTATGTGAAAGACTTAGTCAAAGTGTCTGCTGTCTCTAAGTAGGTCTTGCAACGAACAGTCAGAAAGCGCGGGCCCCTCACAGCAGCGGGTCTGACTTCTGGTGTCTGGAGCAGCTGGACTCAGACCTGAGCGAGGCTATGCAGGCTTCCCTGCCGGCCGGGTCAACCCGAAGGGCGGCAGGCTGCGCTCCCGCTTGCTCTCGGCCTCCGTTCCGGTTCTCGGTGGCTTCACTCTCCCCGTGCTCCCCTGGCCGCGGCGCAGCCGCTCGGCTCGCCACCCGCCCGCCGCCCGCCGCCCGGCGCGGTGCACTCACACTCGGCGCGGCCCCTGTGTTCTCCCAGAGCCGCTTCTCGCTCAGCCGCCGCCGGCAGCTCGGCTGCTACCCTGCCGGGAGAGCCGCCCGGAGAGCGCCAGGCCAGCGGACGGATAATTAATCACCCGCAGCCGTCCGTACCAAGCGCTCGGTGATTTGCGCCCTGCGCGCCCGGCTCCTCTTGCACAATTGCTGGCTCTGCGGCTCCGCGGGGGAGCGAGGGTAAGAGGAAGCGAAGGGGAAACAACCCAGAAACTTTCCTCTTGGACTGTGCTCAAGTGAGGGAGGGAAGTTCCCTGGTGCCTCCCTCCCAGACACGTCTTGCTTTTCAGAAGCCTACCCCAAACCCATACAAAGCAAGAGTTAGTTTATCATCCACGCAGCACCAAAGTAGTACTGACAAATGCACTAGGATGTTAAGTAGATGGCGGCTGTTTAAAGAAATGGTCTTGCCCCACTCCCTTAAAATACTGCAACTGCTATTTAAGCTTTTTGTATGTAAGAGTTCGCGGAAATTGAATACTTTGGCATGGATTTTCAAATGTTTGGTAACGAAATAAAGAAAACAATTTTCAAGGCTGTAAACTGTCACAAGTTTAGGAATAACATTTGCCAAAGAGAGTGCATAAAGCCCGGCTCTTGTAACATTTAATTGGTAAACAGTTTTATCAACCAGTTTTAGATAGGAGAAATGTATTTGAATAAGGTGTATTTTGACATCCTGTAGAGGGACCCTGATAACTGCTGATCCAGTAAGCTGGGATTTAAATGCAATCAACATAAACCCAGTAAGCAACTCTTTATGTGCGATCCTTTTTTTTTTTTTTTCCTGAAAAGTCCCTTTCTTGTCTGACAGAGATGCTTCTTGTCTCTGCCAAACGCTTTGCTAGGTGTTTTTCTGAAGCACTTTTCTGTCTGGGTGGCTCTCTCTCTTGTGGTTGGAACACGGTGTGTTTTCACTAACCTTAGTACCTAATAACTTGTGTCCCACTTTAAAATTTAGATACTACCAATTCTGGTTTTCCTTGAGTTAGCAGAGTGTGTGTGTACATGTATGCTTTGAAAGGTTAGATTGCATTTTTTCCCTCTAGTGAAAAAAGAGTTAATAAAACAGATAGAGATAATGATCAATTGATAAATGGCTATTGAACCACATAGATGGTGTTAGATTGCTGCTTTGGCACTAGCCCATTTCCAAGTAGATTTGCATCTAAGGAGACTTTTAAGTGGTGGAAAACATTTAGGATTAAAAGAAATAAAAGCAAATTACACAAAAAATAGGTCAGGAGTAGGAAAATAATTTAAATTTCTTATAGAGAAACTTGTATGATCATCGAGGTGTTTTCTGTGTGCCTGCTGGGTACATACAAAGATCTGTTTTGTGTGTACCTGTATGAATGCATGCATGTGGTGAGCATCAGTGCCTGTGAGGAGAATAAAGACACAGGCTAATGAACAGGTTATGACACAGGGCACTGTGACAAAGCATGAAAACCACAATCTTAAAAAGTATTGCGATTACACCATTTTACTGCAGTTCCTTTATTAATTTTTGTTGTCGTTTTGGTGTCGTTAGGGATGCTTAGCCTCCCATTTACTCTCACAGTCACTAAATATTTACCTTTTGTGCCTCTTGGAAGTCATATGAAAGGGGGGTATGTGTTTACGTGTGTGTGTGTGTGTGTGTGTGTGTGTGTGTGTGTGCATGCGCGCCCACACACACTTTTATTTCTCTTTCAAGATGCCATTTCAGATTGTGTAGTCTTAAATTCAAATCTGTCTACATATAAAAGTCTGCGCTCTGCATGCTTAATGTGTTTGTTTTCCTTATGTGTAGGGATCAGCAGTGCTGGTTCAGAGTGTGTGAGTGGGAGAAAGTGTGTGTGTGTGTGTGTGTGTGTGTGTGTGTGTGTTTGTGTGCGTGTGTACATATGTATGTGTGATAGTTCCTGGAATGCTCTCTCTTAAAGTCAACAATTATGAGGAATCATAGTTTCAATACCTGCATTAAGCAAGCTTTTGCTAAAGATAAAAAAGTTTCTCCAATTTAATCAAGTATGCAGAATTCTATATATCTAATTTTTTAGGCTAGAAAAGGCTTTTCTGCTTGATTATTTTAATCTCTAAAAAAATTGCTCATGGGGTGAATGAAATCTGTTTAATACAGTTTTTCACAGTTTCCTATCATGGAATAAAAACTAAGAGTTCCTTGACTACCTCGTTAAGCATTGGACAAGACTGACGAGTAGAGCCAGTATAAGATGTGTAAAGACTGAGCTGTAGAGAACTTCACCACATACGCTGTTAGCTATAGAAAACGTATGCTTGGGAAAGACCGTTGAACTCTGAAGTTTAATAGTCTAGGTCTGTGTCTTCTAAAGGTAAGCTAGAAAGGGGCATGGGACAATCTGTATCTTGCATTTCCCCTGAACGAAGTTAGATTTCCTTAACTGTAAATCTCTCCTTTTATCCAATATTAACAAATGATTTGACTCCGACTCAGTGGAGTTAAATCTGTCCCCATTAAAGCTTTAAATGGGTCTTCCTGACTTCATTTTTCTATCTTCCATTATTTTCACTAACATGAAAGTGTGATTTGTTGTTGCTGTTTAGAAAAATAATAGTCTCTTGTAGACAGATACAAGAGAACCTTGAAAGGTGTAGCTGTTGACTTTTGTAACTGAGAATTCTGGATTCAGTTACGAATTGGTAATGTCCAAAATCATTTTCTCTTTTTCCTTATCTCCTAAAGCCGAAAAGGTTATTTCTCTCAGGATAATCTCATAAGGGATTGTTAAAAAGACAAGTGGGAGGTGGTTTGGAGAAAGGAGCTTGCTTTCGAAAGGTTCTTTTCTTTCTTTTTGTTTTTATTAGACTTTGAAAGCTGATTGTTTTCTACATATTTTGTATATGTTTGTATATTTGAGAAAGTAGCAAATAAAATCCTTATAGCTTCCCCCAGGAGAGGGTATAGTTTGATCAACTCAAAATCTTTTTAAGAAAGCACACCGTACAGGTAACGGTGCTAGTGCTCTTTCTCCAGATTACCAGAGGTGTTTATACCTTTTCATTATTGCTCAGGTATACTTAGCCTGTTTCAAATAATATGCAGATCCCTTAATAAGGTCTCTTTTCAGAGTAGAGTGAAATACTAAGTTAGAATTATAAACGACGCTGGGCATCATTATGGAGTAATTTAAGATTCACCCAATGATGTAACAAAATTAACAACATAATTTCATTGTGAAACTGTGTCTTATTAAAGAACAACTGTCTGACATTCTCTTACAGTTGCTTTATTTAACTTCATGCGAATATTATTAGTAGTGACATTTTTCTATTGTGTATTAGATTCTCTCATTAGCATGATGTGTTAGTTATCACCAGAGAAATCATTTCTTAGATAGGTGAGGGACAAAATCGACAAAGCTAAAAATTAAATCAGTGATTTACATTAATACCAGACCATCTGCTCACCAGATAGATGACAGAGTAAACTTTCTGACTAGTATAAAACCTAGCAGTTCCCTGAGACAGGATTAAAAGATATATAAGAAATGTATAACAACCTTTCCTTGGAATTCATTCACAAGAATGCTTGATTCAAATTTTTCTCCCAGTGGCCTTTCACTACTTTCAATTCATGATGACAAACACAGTCCCAGTCATAGGATTTGTAGTTAAAATGGAAATGATGTGTGGGGTTTTTTTTTCCTGGTTTCTAACCCTCCAAAAGTAATGTGAACATCTCTAACAATTTTAAAGATCCGCATACAGCATTTCTTGTTGGTCACTTACCTAAACTGTGTGCTGTGGCTTGGTTACTCTTTGTGGTCCATGCAGTATATTTTTATGCTAAAGCCTCTCCTCCAAACTAGACATCCCTTTTCCGTAGGATGAAGAGTCTCATTTAATCAGAGCCACGAGTAAAGCAGTTGATAGTTAATGGCCTTTGAAAATGACTTTCCTTGTGAGGCAGCACCTTTTCTATTCTTCCCTCTCTGTTTTCTCTTTAATATCTCCAGTTCCTTTTTAATGTGTCCTTCTTACAGTTGGTATATTTGGATAATCATGTCTTACTTAAAAAAGGATGAACTCCACATCCACAGAACTTACCCCTATGTTAACATAAGTGTTTATATTTGGTGGCAAATAGTTTTAGCTTGTGGAATTGGCATGCTGCTGCCTCTGTCTTAGTTGCCCTAACTTGAGAGATGCTGTGCTTTATTTTGAAGTGTTAACGATAGGTGCGTACTGAAATTGAAATGTAATCCTTGACATTCATTTTAATATTGTAGCATACAAGTAGGAATATCTAATATCTGGGTAATCGTCATAGTAGTACTGGACTGGAAATTGTGGTAAAGAGGTGAGCACCTGCGTGTCAGCCCTTACCTCCAACTTTGTGATAACCTGCAGACTTCACACAACAGCTCTGTGTACCGTGTAATGCAGTGGGAATGTAGTGGGCCATATATGTATGTGTGTGATTGTAACGAAGCATGCACACGTGGATCCTCAGATGTGTATACACATGTATAAACTCATGCACAAATTTAGAGCTCATTTCTAACATGTAGCACTTAAAATGAATTTAAGCATAGTTGGGGATCATTTTGAAATTATTTTTTTCAGTCCTCCTGTTACCTGTAAACAAGTAGCTTTATGGGAGTCGACTTATGCAGCAGGAGAGACCTAGGCTTCCACCACAGCATAGCTTCCTACGCCTATGTCAGGGATAAGAGCCCGACAATCCCTCCCTTACTAATTAGATGCTGAACAAGGCATCTCTGGGAAGTTGGGACAAACGTGAATGGGTCACAGCCAAGGCAGGATTGCAAGGATTCCAGTGACAGTGAAAGCGTTCAAGCTTGCCAGGTCGCTGTGACACAGGAGCTGATTCCAAAGGAACAGCCTGTTACAGATAGTGCGATGGCGTCACAGACTTCAGTGAAAAACAAAACCTAGGCTTTCTTCTTTCCCAGCTTAGACACTGCACACGCTTACTTAAAGGGAGACACAGTGGGCGTCGCTGTGGTCAGTCTTCAGTTAGCACATGTAGGTAATGCCTGTCCACAGCTAACTTAGTAATGAGGACTAGAATGTATATATATGATATGTACATATGTATGTATGTATGTATGTATGTATGTATGTATGAGGAGAGGAAATTGGAACTTGCCTTTACCCTGTATTCATGAATGAACTACAGTGGTTAAATTGTTTTAGGTGTGAACTCCTTTCCCCCCCCAGACTATAGAGAGAGAACTCTGCAGTGAGGAAAACAGTGAATCATGGGACACTTTTTTTTCAGTGAAGGTTGTTTTCTCTAGAACTCACTGTTTGTTGTTGTTGAAAGAACATGGGGTATAATGGTTCCAGGAGTTCTTTCCTTTGGGAGGTTTGGAGTCGAGTGTGATGTGTGTAGACGCATGCATTCTCCTCCATGTGCAGATCTGCTGGTGCCTTTCATATACTCGCTTGCTGATCACTAACCACTGTTCTCTAGGCTTTGGCCAGAAGAGTGTTGGGGGGTCATAGCAAATGATTGATGTCACCCACATCTGCCAAAGCTGATGCCATTCTTATTTCCAGAAGAGCAGCTGGCGTCCATATTTTGCTAGGTTCCCCTCATCCACTGAAGCACCTGGGGTTAGAGGCAAAGGGGGGGGGGGGCGGATAACCTTATGAGGAGCTTTGACTTCCAAGAAGCTTAAGAGAAATGAAGGAAGAGGGGCAGAGAAGGAAGAGCAGCCTTAGGTCCTGTGGTATAAACAAACTAAGTAGCAGAAGAAGTATCCTGTAGAAGATAAGCTGGCAGACACAGGGGAAGCAGGATAAAAAAAAAATTACCCTGGGAAGAAGACAGAGTGTGCGCGGATGGCATCACTAAGAAGCTGTTGGAGCTGTGACTGCAGCCCACATTTTCCCCTGAGCCTGACTTGTAGAGTATCTCCTCCCCGGGCTTAAAAGGAAGTTTAGAGAATAGGAAAAGATAAAAGTATTGATTTCTTTTTTTTAATTTGTACCTACCCTGTAGGAAACCTCACAAATTTCATAGTGTACATTCCACCCTCCGGTGAAACATTTATGACTGGACTTGACTTGGGTGAGGACAGAGTACAGTGTCCTCTTCATGGGACATGGCACGCAGCTCCGTTTGGTGCCATGGAGTGAGTGCGGAGATGAGAGAGTATTGTCTCCTTCGGCAGTCAGAACTCTCCTTAGTGGGAATACTACGGGAAAACAATGCATTACTCAAACTAGGGAGTTCAGAAATCAAATTCTCAGCTTATTAATCATCATTCTAATTAAGAGAAAGAATTGATCCTTTAACAACAATATAATATCCTTTTGTTTTCCTTTAATTAAGCCCATCAGTTTTTCATTTCTCTCTGTGAAGGAAGAATAGTGTTGAATTGTAGGAAGTTACTCATCGAAACCCCCGATTCCCCTGGGCACGGCTGACATCTTATTTACCCATCCTTAGGAACTGTAATGTCACTTTGCTGCTGTCTTTAGTGTTTGTGTCAGAGACGAGTGTTGAGTTATGACTACTGTTCCTGTTTGGCTGATAGACATTTACTTAATAGCCTCAGTACAAGGTTAGTTTGTTCTTACTTCCTGTTTCCTTTTTCATGGACTTCATTTCTCTCTTCTACCTTCGTTTCTCTCATTATACAATAGCTTCCTTATTTTTACTGCCTCCTTCTTGCTTAATGCAAAGGAATTAAAATGTCCTTGAAAATAACAGCCATTGAATCAGGTACCCTTTTGCCGATCTCTCATTCTGATAATCTGTCAGGAATGTGGTGCCATCCTCACACACATGCATGTCGGTTATAGGGCTATCCTTGTTTTACTACAGACGAGTATTTTAAATCCGGTGGCCATGGACGTAGGGCTTGTCACCCAGAGGTGCCACTGATAGATGCTCAGTTTGACCCTTAACCTGTATGAGAAAGATTGAGGCAAAGACAATTTCCTTTATTTTTTCTCTCGAAGCTATTCTTGGATTTATCATTTTATATACTTGGACTTAACACCACACAAGGATATCTGCTTAGAAGTAGGGGAAGGTATAAAGGACAGGGTGACCACCAGGAGGTGGGACCAAGGTAAACTGCAGCTAATAAGAGCTCAGACATTGAAAGGAACAATTGAAATGGTGGCAGGGCCAGTATAAACATGCTATTAGGAAACAGATATGTAAAACATGTGTCCTACATACCATGTGGGGATTCATCACTGTTTTGCATTTAGTGCGTTTAACTCATTGTCTTAAAAAGGCATGGAAATTGTTAAAAATAGCAAGAATAAAAGCACTTTTTTGTAAATTGGAAAGATATGGCTTCTGGTATTTACCTGTGTGCTTGTATGTGACCGCCGTGGATTTTTTTTCAATTTTATTAAGGTGGCTATTGGTTCTCTAGACAGTTCTTTAAGATTTACATTTGATGATCATTGTGTCTGAACTGGGGGGTTTGAAAAGAAAAACTTCAAGATAATGAGTATTTTACCTGACAAAAATAATTACTTTCAGCTGGCTTAACATAATAACAAAACTAATATTAAAATGAGAACCTCCATTAGCATAGTTTTAATAATGTTTGTTCTCCCCTTTCCATTACAATTAAAAGCAAGGAAGATATCATTGAGGTATGCCATTAGAATGGCTGTGTGGGACACCTGATTAGGCACGAGCAAAAAAAGCTGCCCACTGGTGTGCCCTCTGCCAGTTGCAGAGGGCAGAGGGTCAGGGTTGCTGCTTTGTATGATACTGCGACGTTCTATTACAAGTCTATTCATATGAGTTTCCCTTCAGTGATGATGTCTGCGAGCTTGGTGATTTTTGACCTCCTGTCAGACCTAATGCAGACTCAGCTAGATTACTAGGACAATATGTAATACTGTTTTTACTTTGTCCTTTCCATATCCATATATATATATATATATATATATATACACACACACACACACACACACACACATACACACACACACACACACACACACATATAAATAAAGATAAGAGTTTCAGATGGAACTGAAACTGAAGTCCTGCTCTGGACTTTGGGGACAAAGTCTTATTGCTTTCCTATAGCAAATGTTACAAATCTAGAATTGCCATGCAGTTGCACATTTATACTCCATGATATGTAGACACAGGGGCAGTGTAGGACTGTTAGATTGTCTGGTTGAAGACATTTAAAGGATTTATTTGGGGAATGCTGGGGATTTATGAATAGCTGTCTCAGCCACAAGGTGTGTATGAGTTTACATAGAGAAGGACCACCACAAACAAACAAGCACCCCCCCCCACCCTGGGGCTAGGACGGTGCCTTAGACTGTATAACTCTGTGTTCCTAAGCATGCTCCCTCCCTCCTGTGCTGCTGGTGAACATAGAGCCTTGCCTCAGGGATAGGAACCAAGCTTTTTAAATGGAGCTAGGTGTCACTGACTGAGAACTGGTGTCATTGTTTCTTGTTTGGCAAATTGCCATTCTTACCAACCACAGCACTGTAGTTTTCTAGAAGCAACTTTCCTGCTTTTAGGTTTTAAATTCCAAGTAAAAATTAAACTAAGAAAGAGACACCACATGGAGATGTGAGCTCACACCTGTGGTGTTTTGCCTTTTCCTGTAACACCTACCTTGCCTTGTTCTCCTGAACAAGTAATCATGGGAGAGAGTCAATCTGAAAATACGTTGCCAGTGCTGTTGTGTGCTAAACAGTATATGATGCAGAAGAATTTCCTCATTTTTGCTTTATTTGTGGTCTTTACTGTAAGTTATGCAAAAAAAGAGGAGAGGGAGTGTCCGAAGTCCAGCATCTGGGAGGGCTTGTTTCAGTAGCAGCCTGGAAACCAGAACCCTGGCTTCATACAGGTGAGGTGTGTTGTGGGAATAAAGGACTTGGTGCATTTAATGAACCCAGCCTGCCTGTCAGCTTGGTTTTTCATGCACCATTGTTGTTCAAATAAGAAAAAGAAAGTGTTCCCAGCCTGTGGTGAGATTAGAGTAATGGAAATGAAGTGTTAATCTGTTGATAGGAAGCACATCCCATATCCTACATCCCGGCCACATTCGCGCATGTATAATATATTCCAGGTTCTCTCATGACCAGAGAAGCCTGGATGTTCATTATATTAAAAACACTCTTTTGTTGAAAGCAGGAAGTTGGCAGCTCTGACTTTGGGTAAATAGCTACTCTATACAATTTCTTAATAAAGCCACGGTTCCTGGCCGCTGAAGATGCTGATAACCTGCAGCTCCTATGTCTGCTGCCTGCTCTGCAGAATGTCCCTATTGCCCTTACTGCAGCCTGCATGGGACACCCTTTTGTAGGAATTAGTGACTAATAGCAGGGAAGGGGGAGTTAAGGAAAGCAGTGTTTTTCTCTCCGTTCTGAAGAAAGATGAAATAAAATCAAACATTCATTAGTCTGGTTTGTTTTTCATCTTTTAAAACAGTACATTATAGAAATTCATCAAGATTGGGACATTGTATGTGCAGTCATGATATATTATGATGTGAGCATGAAGGTCATTAGGGGAACCTAATGGCTTGGGGCATCAAGGGGGATTTTCTTTTCTTTTTTCTTTATAAAGCTATTTTGGAATGATACAGAAAGAAAGTGTTTTTTTAGAATTATTTTAATTTTCTACTGTTCAACACTAATTATTAAAGAAATATACGTATAAAAATGAAACTATAGACTTAAAAAAATGAGGTAAGGTCATTCCTATACTCTAGCAAGGTGTTTTAAAGAAGAAAGTGGTGAATGCTGGTTGAAGGCCCTTTATATAAGAGCATCCATTTAAGAGGCAGCTTAAGAAATGAGGTTGAAAGAAGTGTAAAAGGGAAGGGAAGAGATAAATTAATAAGTGAGTTCCAGGTGTCTGTTTCTAATTGCTTAAATTTTAAACATAATAGAAATTAAGGACGAATGTTTCCCATAAGGAATGCCTCACTGCCATTGGGGTATCAACTAAAACTGCATTCATGGTGCCCAGACTTAGCATATTTTCTCTTTTCCTATTCCCCTAGGAGTTAAGGAATTCAGTCAGTATGATCATTATGATTTTGTCAACTATTTCAAGCTGTAGGAGTTACTCAGAGTCAAGAAAATTTGGGGATTAAAGTCTGATTTTGACGTATATTTAGTATATGTTCAATGATCTTTAAGGACAATTGAAAGAAAGACCTTTTTCGTAGAGAGGAAACATTCCATTTAAATACTCTTTTAAGTGTGCGGCACGAGTATAAGCCAATGTGCTCTAGGTGATCTAAGTTTCACTCTGATACTGTGATATAGCACCAGTCATAGCATACTCAATGAAGTGTGTTTGCAGGTCTAAGTTTTTCTTGGCTGCAGTAATTAATTAGAGATAACCTGTTTTTAATATGGTTAGATAAAATGATAACTAGGGCATTTAAATTTGTTTGTAAAATTCACTAATAGGTTTCATTGCTGAGATGTTATGGTTGATTGGAAGTTATGAACTGTAAATAAATATTTGCACTTACTTTCAGTTAAATAAAAAAGCCAAAGGTTAGAAATGCATGGTGGCTTTGTCATAGAAATATCCTTTAAGTAATAGCCATTTTAAACTATGTCATGACTTTTTGAACCCTCAGTAATGACTATATAAATGGATTGTCAGATCTTGCCATACAAGTGGGGCCTAGTATTTGTTATGGTATTCCCGTGTCTTCAATGTTGTTTTTTTTTTTTAATGTATCTTAAAATATATACTCTTTTCATATTAGGGTCCATTTTTCCCTCAGGTGTACATGATACCTCTAGCAAGGAAGTGTAAAAGTATTGACGAGTGAAGGCTCAGGATGCACGCAGAGCTGAGTAGCAGTTTGTATGAGCTTCCTTTCTAGGCTGCAAGGAAGAATGGAGTTTATTGGAAACCCATGTAAAAGTCTGATGCATCACTAGATAAGAGTAGGTTATATAGTTAAAATTTGCTACTTAGATTTTGTTTTAAGTTATGAAGTTGAATCTTCTTCGCTTCATAGTTAATCATAACTGGAATAGCTATATTTGGAAGTAAAGTTTGAATCCATCATCATTTGTTATATATACTCATGAAATATATTTAAATATCTGTTTTTAGAACACTTGTTTTCACTTGTTTTTTTCTTTTCTTTTTTCCCTTTTTTTTTTCTTTTTTGCAACAATTCTATAAGCTTTTCTGGAATAGTTACGTAAGTTTAAAAGTCAACAGTTATCTAGAATGCATGTGGAGGTAATGAATACTAAGCTAGTAGAATGGGTCTGGTGGAGTCTGTGGGGTCTGTGGTAGACCAGAAAGCTCATCTCTTTAACCACTGAGGTGGCAGTTCTGGGGTACAGAGAATTGTTGCCAGGTGAGAATGCAGGCCTCCTGGTTGCCAGATCACCTCCTTTTTTTTCTTTAATGAGAAGCCAGAAACACAATTTTTACGTGAAATCTCATGATTTTGAAATCTTGGCAACATATTCAAATATTTAAAAAACTGTGTGGTCCAAACAAAGCTCATCTGCAGGCTATAGTCAGCCACTGGCTGCCAGAGAGAAGCCTCTGGTTTAGATAATATTTTAATGGATGAAGATAATAGTTTCATTGCGTGTGATCATTCATTGTGGGAATTCCCCACTGGGATGAACTGAGTTCATTTTTCCCCCTGTAATTAAAACAAGTAAGTTTAGTAAATATATTTCTGCTTTTAGTTATTTTGATGTATAGCCTTTTCCTTATGATCCTATTCAAAGAAAAATCAGATTTATGGACAGAATAAAGTAATATAATTATTTAAATATAAGTAGGGATATAAGAATTTTAGAATTAGAAAGAAATAGAAAATTCCTAAATTCTGAGAAGAACCCCATGGCTTGTGTCAGGGATTGATACGGATGAAAAGCTGAATTCAAGTACAAAGAGCTTTCCACCTCACCTTCAGCAGTGAATTCTTGGCCCTGAATCTTTGTAGGATTGCTGTAATTTACCAGTCCCATTGATTATGATGTCATGAGGAGGAGATGGACCACAAGGGGAAAACTTCCCCATACTAATTCGTGCAAGGCCAATAGTATATCCCTGGTTCAAGAAAACATCATTTATATTGTATAAGCTGAGGTTTTCAATTGTCAGTCTATATTTTTTGAAGGGGCTCTTTAAAAGAAATAAAGCTACTCATAATTGAAATTCTCCAGGCAAATCAGATATCAACATTTCCAACAGAACAGGTAATTAATTGGTTTGGATTTCAAATTGAAGGTCATCCTGTTATTGATTTTCGTGGGAACAAGAAACAAGAGCATCTTGTTAAGATGATCTGCAAATGGGACCAAGGTGTGCCTAGGGTTCTGCCCTGGGTCTTGTTGATCTCTGTATCTTGTCAGAGTCAGAAACCTTCCAGAAGGGAACCTTCTCTGCAGGAAACACAACAAGCTCTTAAGTTGCTTCTGAAACTGCAGAAAAAGCCATGGGTTGGAGCAAGCACCAGATATTAACTCTTGCCAGTCTTCTAGCCAGTCACGTGTCTCAAATCAAGAGTGGCTTGTGATGAAGCGTCTGTCAGAGTGTTGGGAAGAGGGTGGGATGCGGTGCTCCTCAAGTTCCTATCAACACAGCTGTGACTTGCACTTTCAGAAACCTTTCAACTGGGAATTAGAGGAAATAGCTTTAATACAAGAGGAGGGAAGAACCTTAATACTTGAATAGTAAAGAGAACAATTGGAAGAGAAGGTGACGCACCCCTTTCTATATTACTGGCTTTTGTAAAATAACATTCGTGTTGAATGTTTGATAAATACTTTTGTCATTGCCTGTGCCAGGGTGTTTAAAGCCATCCTTTCTCTCTCTGATGTGTTTATTTTTTTTTAGAAAGGTGTAGTGTCATATTTAGCTGTGTTAACTAGGCAGGAGTATGCTGCTGCTTTCTTTTACAGTTCAAAGTAGAATTTTCCATAAAATGCATACAATCAAAGGGTACACCTTCTGTTCTGCATGCCCTGGAGCTGTTAATGCAGCTCCTTCCAAGTTGACATATTTCTGTGTAGGCATGACAGTGGCACCAACCTTCTACATTAAGACTTAACATTCCACAGAACCATTTCGGGTTTATTATGAGCTTCAAAGCCTGCTCATCCCTAAGAGAATATCAAGTTTAAGCATGTCACTTTGCCATAGTCACAGTTAACTTTTTTTTTTTGCATCAAAACGTGTCTTTTCATGGCTGATGATCACCAAGTGACACTTGAAACTTCTCAGTTCCTTACAGAGTCCTTTCTCCTGACCCATTGTTGCTGCCCTCTTGAATTCTGTAGACAGATCCTTTTGGTAGTGGTTGGACATCACCCATGCGTGAAAATAGGTCATAATTGGTTTAAAGTTCTGGAACAATATCAACAGCTTTTTTTCTTCACCCCTTGATCCTAGAACTCATGTCTTTGAAATTCATTCTCCACTCTCCTCCACTCTTCAACCACTCTCACCCCAACCCTGTTGGGATTTCACAGAAGTGTAGATGGGGTGGAAAAGAAGCTGTAAAGTTGTAATGTTGGGTTGATGTTTCCCACTATGAAAGGCTAATGATAAAAGAAAGGCCAGGGATTAATCAGCCTTATCACATAGTGGGCCCCTCTCTTCTCAGGGAATGGGAGGCCTTCTTTCCTGAGTGGTAAAAGCAGAGTCACTTTGGGGCCTCCTGGTTTTCCTTTCCTACCTCAGCTAATAAACCGTTCTGTCTATGCCTTGCATCTCAGATATGGAACTTGACGGAGCAGTCAGCGTTGCAAAGGTCACCCTAAAGCTATTGGCAGGATGTACTGCCATTTGTTGCTGGGTGATGATAATGCTACGGTAGCAGTTAACTGGATGTATTAGGCTGTGTGGCCTTCCAGAATACTAAACTGTCTTATTTACTTCTTTTAAACACCTGATAGAATGCCCATTCGCAAGCTGTCTCCAGTGCGCTTTTGAAGGAATCTTAATGGTATTAAAATACCAGTGCTTTGACCACAGGACGGATAATTTATGCAGATCATTTATCTATTTGTGTGTTGTTTTGCTTTTGCGAAAATACTTTTAAATTATTCTCATCTCTTAATGTTTTTCTTTTTGAAAATTCTGATGTTTCTCAGCAAGTTTTGAAAATTCAAATGTTTTAAAATCTTATTTTCAGTTTGTCTTCTAGTATACTCTATCTTTCAGGCTTTTCTTGTAAGGGGAAAATTTTTTAAGAAGTGTTTTTTTTTTTTTTAAATATCATTCCTCACAAATATCAAATGGAGAAATTACATTTCACTATTAGATTTCTTTTTAATTTTATACATAGTATATAACTGCCATTCTTGTTTTCATGTCACTAAACTTTGCAGTTTGCTCAATAAAATGCTCCTTAAATCATAAGCAGAATTTGAAAAGAATTCTGTGATCAGCCTACTTAGGAAGAACTGGAGGTGGAACAGCTTTGGTTTTACTACCTTAACTGATGTGGTTCACATCTTCTGAAATAATTTCTGTCCACAGACAACA
Source organism: Rattus rattus (assembly GCF_011064425.1). NCBI lineage: Eukaryota > Metazoa > Chordata > Mammalia > Rodentia > Muridae > Rattus > Rattus rattus. Next base: position 69,386,179 of record NC_046154.1, read on the forward strand.
TCGTTTTGCCTTGGCTCTGGTCTAAAAGCGAGTAAAGATCTAAGTGCTGATTTGCCTGTGACGCCATTAGTTACTTTCACATATCATCTAAATTTGAGACCGATTATTTTCTCCAATGTTCGATCAGCCAGGCCGACTTCCATTCCCTGCTTCTGTCTGTTCTCATCACATTGGACAAGTCATGTAGACATTTAAAGATACGTCTTTGGTGTCAAAATGAGGAGGTGAAGACTCAGGAAATCCCTTGAATTCACCTTCTGAAACTTGGATAGAGCAGTCTCAGGCCTTCCCCCCATTCATCCTGCTTCTTACGGAGCTTGACAAGCATCCCAAGAGGAGAATATGTCCCCTCTCTAAAATGATGGGACAAAGTCAGTGCTTAAATAATTTTTGTTGCAGCAATTCAACAGTAAAGGGCATGAAGCCAAAATTCTTCAAATAGAATGGCTAGCACTGGATTCAGACACTGAATAATAATACTTGAAAACAAGACACAGTGATAGAGTTTGTGTTGTAAGGTCTTTGTGACCTGAATGTTGAAGGAAGATACATACATACATACGTACATACATACATGCTTATCTTACATTAATAATCACTTCATTTTTTTCTAGTTGACCCATTCTCCAGACCTTTAAAAAAACGTTTTAAGTGGATGTAAATTCCATTTTAATTAGACGCATGCAATCTAATACTGCAACTAGCCTGGAATGGAAAAAAACATGCTTAATACAACCCAAATCAACCATATCCAGATAATTCCCCTGATCTTTGTAACAGTCCTTTCCCCACCTCCACAATTAAATGACTCTGTTAGTTTCAGATTCAACAAGACATTTAAGATTCATTTTAAACAATGATCATCTCTTACCGAATTGTTTTTTTTTATTATTATTATTATTTCATTTCTCTTTCATCCTCTTGCCACACAGCTGTCACTCCTATAAGAGAAAGATTGGGGGAGGGGAAGAAGAGGCAGCCCTGTTCAAATCGTGTCACGTAGCACTAATTCATCTGCTCTCATTAGAGGGAGCGAGGGACAGCAGTGATGGCCAAGAGCTGCACTCCACACATGACACGCGCACAGTTTGGGGAATAGAAAATTGCTTTCTCAGGAAGCCCAGCCAATTAAGGACTTGACCATATTGAATGTCAAGTGTTAATTTAGGTTTTTCTTCATTTTCCCAGTAGTAATGTGGGTCCTGTGATGAGCAAATACATGTCAAGTAAAAGTTGATTGCATGAAGGACCTGGGTATTATATGTCACTGACAAGTCACAAATGTACTGAAGTCTTTTAACCCCTTAGGTGAGTGTGGTGGGGGAGGGGAAGAGGAGAAGGGGATTAATGGTACCATAATGATAAGAATTGGTGGTAGCTTGGATGGACAGACAGGAATGGTAATTGATGCAAAAGAAAAAAATCCTGGGGATTGGCTAATCTTGGATAGAAACCGTGGCTCTAGCAAAGCACACACTTGCTCCCCGCACGTGCGCTGTCTAGAATAGGAGAGTCCTATTTCCTAAGATGGCTCTGAAAAAGGAACATAGTGCACTCTCTGGTCTTGAATCAGGAGATTTATCATTACTTACCATTTTTGAAGTAAACAAAAATTACTAAACCATCATATTACGTAGGATGTTTTGGCTCTCTGCAGGTATAAAGTTTCTGGCTTTGTACTCCATTTTACCTTCTAATCAGGGTTCGTTTAAAAATAACCGTGCAACACTGTCATAGGAAAGATGCAGAGCTTAAAAGAGTGTTTGTTCTCTGTGCGTCTCTGCGAGGTGAAATTTAGCCAATAGAAGTTGGTGGAAGGCCCATCATTGTCCTTCACGTCCTTTTGGTGCCCGGCGGTGGAAGGAAAAGAGCACAGCTTCAGGGAGGGAGACTCTGTTGCCTTTTTCAAGTAAACGTTGAAGGTTGTCCATCAAGTGTAGCATCTCATTTCCATTTCTCAGCACTCATTTGCATATGAATGTCCTCAAAATAAAGGGAAGTCTGTTTCTGTTGCAGTTGTACAATAGCAAATAAAAATACCCCGGAGCTTCAAACACTGTGTCCTGTAAGAAATCTTAAAAGTCAAAGCAGGTACAATGTGGCAACTTTGTGAAAATATGTATGCAGAAACACTTTTCCCTCCATCTTTCAAGACAAGATCTTAAAAACCCTTTCGTGAAGTGTGCCATTTTCCATTTACTTTAAAATTGTAAACAGACTTACCTTTGCATATTGACAATGCTTATTATACCTTGAAAAGGTAAGTCATACAACACATGGGTCTAGGCAGCATAAATTACTAACAGATTTTCTGTGTGTCAGGATGGAAGCTGCTATCATTGTACTGCAAGTTACAGTATATATGTGTGTATGTATGTGTGTGTGCATGTATGTATGTATGTATGTATGTATGTATGTATGTATGTATGTATGTATAGCATGGGAAGCCATCTCAGAAATTCACTGTTTCATAGAGCAAGTTCTCCTTAAGAAATAAAAGTCTCTTTTAGGTACATTTTCTTCTCCCTGTTTCAAAACTAACCAAATAGGATGAGGTTGGTCCTCCCTTCACATCCACTCTGATTGGCTCCAGCTATGGGATTATTCTGGTGGCATCAGAAGAGCACTGTTTAATTACAGTCCCTCTTGTCAGCAGCTTCTCTTCCTCTGGGTGTACTGAGAGACTTAAGGAAGTTTCCCTAAAGTACATTCTGATGATGGCAGCTCAGGTTGCTGATTCAAGTTATTCTTCTCTTCTGTGTCACTTTTGACGGATGGCACCTAATGCAATCAACCACTGACTGGGAGAGCCTTTTCCTTGGCTGCTTTAGTAACTGGACCATGGGTTTTCTCCCTCCTCCCTCCTCCCCTCCTCCCCCTCCCCTCCTTCCCTGATCTTTCTCAGGAGCCCACTCTTCCCTGCAATCCTCACCAAGACTTGAGCCAAAAGGTGGGGGGGGTGGGGAGCGTGGTGTACCCAGAACAGACCTTTCCTAACCCTCTCTTTCCCAATGGTGAAAGCAGAGTTGGCCTCCCTTTGCGTGTGTTTTTGATAAATTTAAGAAGTCAAATCGCTGACACAGATAGATAATCCGAGTGTATAGGGTGAAGAGTTATAAATTAACACATTATTCCCTCTTAATGTGAAATACTTGAGAATGCATTTTCTCAGTCCCTTGACATCCACCCAGTGAGGGCTCTCATTGTACTTTTCAAGTGGCATTGATTTGTTAAAGCGCTGAATTAGCATCTCCGGCCAGCTGCCCGTTCTACTGGAGTGTCGAGGGGCTCCAGTCGCTCTAGTCTGCCCCAGACACCCGTTTGTATTTCAGCCCCTCCTTTCCCACCTGGTTCTTCCACTCCTCCCCTCTGGTTCTCACCCTTTCCAGCTCTCTACCTTACTGTCCTTTCCTGCTTGCCTTTCTGGTGGGCCTGCCCTCAGCACCACCTCTCTAGATTTCTTCCTTTCTCTTCGTCCTTACCTCTTCCCTTTTTCTTCCTCAGAGGTTTTCCCACATTCAGCATAAAACCTGGGGTGTGTGTGTGTGTGTGTGTGTGTGTGTGTGTGTGTGTGTGTTTAGCCAATCCATTGGCTTAAAGTGAAGTCTTACATTACAATATGTGTGTTTGTTTGAAAACTGATGTGCCCTCTTTGTTGTAGAAACCCATGAGAAAAATCTCATTTATGTTGGCTTCTAGAATTCAAAAGACACCACAGGAGTTCTGGATTCAAATCTTGAAATGTCATTTAATGTGGCGAAGTCTTCTGACTCAAGTCAAATGTAAATTACCAATGGTTACCAAGTTTTTATCATTTCCTTTGTCCTTCATAAAACAAATCCAAGAAATTTCTTGATGTCTTTAAACTTTTTACATTGGAGGGGTGTGTGTGTGTGTGTGTGTGTGTGTGTGTGTGTACGCGCGTGCGGAGAACTGAGAGTTCTGTGTCTGGTACCATACTCTAGTTTCTCTCATTGAACCCACAGCTGACCTATTCTGTTGCACTGGTTGGCCAACAAGCTACAGGTATTTTCTCTTCTGTGCCTACCCCGTGCTAGGTTTATAGACTTACTGACTCCTCTCTTCATGTGCCGCTGAGAATCCAAGCTCAAACTCAGGTTTCTCTTGTTTGTGTGTCAAGAGCTTTACCCACTAAATTTTCCTTCTACTCGCTGAGTGAGCTTTTTGGTATGACATCTTTTTTTGGGGGGGTGGGGGTTCCATGTTATTCTAATTACACTTACTTTTATTATCAATACACTTACACGAAGAATAAGTTTCATTTCATTTTGATATTTGTAGCAATCTATGATTTTCTTAAACATCATGTAGTGGATAGATAATAAAATTGGTCAGAAACTTGTTTGAAAATAAGATTGCTTTTACCCCTTCATTTATTGATATGCCCCAAATTCTGGATTAATTCAGACGTTGTATTTGGGCGATGATGAAGAGAGTGACAGATGTGTCCTGTACAGATTCACAGAGTCAGGGTCCAGCAGATAAAGGCACCTGCCACCATCCCAGTGACCCAAGTTTTATCCCCAGGGGCCACATTGTCTTCGAGGGAACTGGCTCTTACAAGTTCCTCTCCGAAGGTCACTTCTGTGCTTGGTGGGCACACACGTGTGCATACAGTAAATAAATGGAAATGTATTTTAGCTATTGGTCTAAAACACTTCGGGATCACTGTGTTGATTAATTTGATATAAGCAGAAAAGTCTGCCTGCTGGGGCTTACAGACATGGTCTTCTTCAGTTTTCACCTTACGGCTTCATCTTGCTCTGTCTTCAGTTTTAGTAGGCTTCAAATTGATGACATAACTAGATTGTGAATTGATTGATAAATCAAATGCCTTGAAGAAATCAAGTGTCTTTATTGCTGTATTTTATAGAATCTAAACAGGCAGTCTGACTCACTGTTTACATTTTGAAGTGGGAATAGTTTATGTAAGTATAACATTTTCTTTTGTGTTGGATGGATTTTCCTCCTTTCTGATATGTTTTTTTTTTTTTTTCATTTTAAAAGAAGTTAATTGTTGTCCTCCTCTGTGGACTTGGCATGGTGTAGCTCCGGTGAAGGGATTAAAATGACTTTTCGAAGCATGATAATGTCCATGTAAAGGGGGAATGACTGTCTTTTAACTAGGGCTTATACTAATTCCTGCTACTAAGGAGACCGAAATTACACTAAAGCAGACTATTTGGCCTCGTCCTCTATGTGCATGTTAAGTTGCTTTGAGATGATCATTTAGTATTTTAGGGTATTGTTTTAGAGTGTGAGATGTTCTTCATTTGTTACCGCAAAGGGGCATGGCTCCATTGCAGGGGGTGGACCGTGCCTCCCACAGGATAATTTCAGCTCATCTGGCTGCAGTGTGGGGTCAGAATAAGAGGGACTTGCTTCCCTCCCGATCTGCTGTGACTTCCAAGTGCAAGGAGGAAGATGACAAAATAACAGGACAAGTTCGAAAATGAAAATGTTACCCAAGAAAGCAATGTGGGTGCTCAAAGTGGGGATTAAATAAAGAAAACCTGTTCTGATAGCCATACTTGAGTGGTTTAAATGGTGGTAGGGTTAGGCAAAAGAAATGTCAGGGGAAAATGATGTTTTGTGTGTGCAAAATCGTTGCTGTGATTTATTCTAAGCATATGTTGATTTTAAAACTTGAGATGCACACTGATGGGAGAAGAAGTTTAAAGTTTAGGGATGGGGCTCGCTGTTGAGGCTCTTGCTATGGATGTCTGAGACCTTAATTTTCATCGTCAGCATTGGATCGAGCACCTGTGTACCTGTGCAGACGTTTAATATCGTTCTCTCCTTCCTGGCTTATGCATGTTTACCGTGCTGATGACTGAACTCAGGGCTTTGCCAGTGCTGCGTCCCCAGCCCACTGCATAGGACTTAAACTTCTCATTAGGTGCAGGCATGTGCTGTCTTGTCTCTTTGCTTTTGGTTTACATTGCTTGCAAGTGTTCTCTGCACAAGTAATAAATCAAGAAATTCAGTTTTAAATCCAGTGTACTTGCTTGCTTTTCTTGTGATAATACCTTAGCCACGTGAAATGGTTAACTGCATGTTTTAGAATTGTTCACCTTTGAATTTTTCTTCTAAAAATCGTCAGGAGACATCAGAATTATTTCTGTTTTGTATTTTGTAAGTCTAAATCAAATGTCACTTAAATGTGAAGGAACTGGCACCTTTGATAAGTAGTCCCCAAAGCAAATGGTCACATCAGTAATCATAACCTAATTATGAATGCAAAGTGAGGTTTGTTTCTTAAAAGTACAAAACAAATAGAGGAAAGCAAGCCCCACAGCATCTCCCAGCTTTATCTAACCCAGGAGAAGGCCTCCTTCTGCTGAGCCGTGGGGCCTTGAATGGTAGCGGTAGTAATAAGAGAAGATGCTGGCATCTGCCCAAGGACTTGTTCAGAGGGATCCACAAATGGCCTGCTCAGTGTGTGGCTGTACAGAAGTTCCAGGGTGACACATGCCTCCCAAGCCAGTCACAATGCAAGAGGTCAGGAGTCATATTCAAGGGCAGGGTGTTTCTGGATAAGGCTGAGGAAGCAGAGGTGGCCCCTCTGTGCTCAGTGTGTGGGTCTGTGTACTCCTTTCCCGTCAAAGCTGGCCCGGCATGGCCAAAAAGTGGTTCCTTGGCAGGGTTTAATGGCAGGATGATGTAGTCTGTTGTGACTAGTGCATTCCTTTCAGGTTAAACTAGGGAAATGGCATTGTGTTAAAATTCCAAGTCGCATGAATGTTTTATTGCCACAGTGCATTTAGCCCTCCAGGGGAGTGTGTGTGGCGGAGGTGGGGTTGGGGGTGGGGTGACTTGGAGACTCAGGAACTATCAGAAGAACACTTCCCTTGGAAAATTTTACCCATCAGCATGAAGCTGATTTGCTGTGATGGTCACTTAGAAGGGTTTCACTTTTCTCTTAAACTGTGGATGTTTAAAGTCTTGCAGTCCGGACAATTAACAGCTGAAGAAAATATGACAAGACACACACAGAGAGGCCGGCAGATAGAGAGGAGGGATGAGCCAGAAAGGAGCTGAGCTGCCTTGTGTAAACTGCTCAAGCAGGGCCCCCTCCCTGGCCGACATCCCTGTCCCCCTTTCCCCAGGCTGTTTTTGCTGTCTGCCTGAAGGCCAGCGGGACTGATCTGTTAACCTTGCACCGCTGACTGGGAGGCCTCCGCAGCTCATGGTACTGTATGTTACCATTACTACTCCCCCATTCTTTCTCCCTGCTCTTCCCCCCGCCCCTTAACTGCTTCTCTATAACAACGGTTTATATTAGTCAGAGGGATACAATTTTGGAATGCAGAAGGTCTGAGTTAAAACAAATTTAAGTATGTGCTCGATTGCGTGCCCCCCCAACACTCCTGCATTTAAAAGGGCTATCCTAAGCCATTCTAATTCAGTTCTAGCCAGACATTTCCACTGTGATTTAAAACCAGGAATCCTGGAAATTGAGCAGTTTAAACAGGGAAGTTATCAGGGCCTGGAGTCTCTGGAAGGAATGGTGCTCTGAAACCATGCATGGGACCTCAGGTTTAGGAGACATCAGGCCTCACAATGACCTCCAATTTTGCAGACTGTCCCTCCAGTGCCCCTCTCAAGGGCTATCTCAGCCTCCTTTATTGCTTCAAACACACGGTTACTATGACTTGACTTCATGTGTAATTGTGTGCATGAAAATTAACGCTGTACTGTTTCGTGATCTGATCCAGGTTCATTTATAAGAGATTAAAATGTGCACGGATGGAGCAGTTTTCTTTTGCTCTGTACCTTCGTAAAGCATTTGTGTTTCTAATTGATCCCCTGTGAAGAGGAGACTTATAGCTTAAGAAAAGACATAGTGCGAGTTGTAATTTTGAACTGCTTGTTTCTCTGTATTTTCAAATGTTAAAACAGTTTCTCTGGTCCTGTGAGGTGTTGTATTCCCATCCTTAAAAATGCATCTATAAGTATCTGTAGGGACCAGTGTAGCGTGTGCCTGGGTATTCCTGTACCTTGCTAGCTACCAGTAGCTACAAGGAGACGCTTGTGAAGCCCCAAAAACTTAAGAATTTTCCTTTGAAGAGCTACTACTTCAAAAATTCCGGAGTATAGCAGAATTTTAACATGAATATTGTACAGAAAAACGAGGCATGAGTAAGCCAGTGGGCTCTATTTATGTAGAATTTTAAGGGCATGATTTGTGCATTTTTATAAAATGATTTTGTCAAGATAGACCTCCATAGTTTAATCTGATTAGTGGTGTTTGTATGACGGTTTGCTCTTTTTAAACAGATATATTGACATTGTTTACTGGAAGTCTTAAACCGGCAAGCAATCAACTTTACAACAAAATCAAGATTTATATGTGGACTTGACGCTTCAAATTTAAGACATATTCATAAACTAAACGTCGTCTCTAAGCTCTATGCCCACAGACTTGGCTCCTTTTATTCTGTGCGGCTGCTCAGGTGATAGTGGAGTTGGGTGACTCTGGTTTCCAGTTGGAATTTTAAAACGTGGTTTTTAAAAAGAATGCTGCATACTAGTATTTTTTTTTCCTTTCTGTTTTAGTATTTCTTATAACCAGTTTCAAAGTTGGTTTTTCTCCCCCTAGGAAGTGAAAATAACCTGTCATGTGTATTTAGATTATCTGGAAATATAGTTGATAATCCTGATCTTGGGAGCATTTTTTTTTTAAATTATGAAAAGGATGTTGCAGTGCTGCTCAATCCTTTCCAACCTGATTTATTAAAAGTTTCCTTTTATTTTCCAAGAAGGAAAGAGTGAAATTTCTCGAAAATTAAGTCTCTCAGCCAAGTTGGGATGTTTTTTCCCCAAGTCAAATTTCATTTAAAAAAAAAATCAGCATTTGTCCTTTGAGCATGTTGTTGTCCCTTTGTTAGCCATTTCCTATTGGGAACATCCTAGAGTAGTTGACGGGTCCTGAGTGCAAATGCTGCGGCTGGCTTGTCATCCATGAGCTTCGCATGTTTCCTGACCTCAAATAAGGCACTTCAGTCCCGACCTTTCTTTGCTTCCAGTCTGTCTGTGCCTATGATTTTGAACAGGGTCTCATGCTATTGCCCAGAGAGTCTCAAACACAAACTCTTTTGCTGTAGCCTCTTGAATCCTAGAATTGCAGATCCCTAGTACACATTTTTTTTTAAGAAAGTAAATTAATTCATTAATTCTTTCAGTCATGTATTCCTTCAGTGATTGAGATCATTTCTTAGGAGAGTCTTCTACCGCTGAGTTCGTTTTTGATTCGATAATGTGAGAAAGGATATTGACTTTGAGGAAAGGTAAAAGAATACGCTCTGGACTTGTATCTGGTCATAGGGCCTTCATATTCTGTAGCTCCTTGAGCTGCTGGGGACCTTGGGTCCCTAGGGAAGCTTGCCTGCTTAGAAACAATGGAATGATGGGGTAAGCTTTAGGAAAACATTTACAGGGGTTGGGGATTACATTTCTTCATTCACCTGTAGGAAGGGACAGAACGGGTCGTGGAGGTCCAAAATGATCTTCATTCTGTGATGCCTGCCTTGACAAATTCCATTGGCTCTATTTATCCTTGTATTACCTGTCTTAACCATTTGCTTGGATTTTAAACATTTCTTATTTGTGGTAAATATTTTAAAAGCCGGAACAAGTCAGTTGTAGAAATCATGTGACCCTTTTGGAAATTATTTTTATTTTTTGAACATTTCCCCCTTTTCTTTTAATTTATTCCTCTCTCATACAATCCGTCCCCTCCCTACTCCTTCCAGCTCCTCTCACCCAGGGCCACTGCTCCTTCATTTTCTCTTTAGAAAAGGACAGGCCTCCCGGGATATCAGCCAAGCATGGCATAAGAAGATGCAGTGAGAATAGGTACAAACAGTTAAGTCAAGTCTGGCAAGGTAACCCAGTAGGACGACAAGGGTCCCAAGAGTAGACAAAGGAGTCAGAGATGACGGAACCCCCCAACCCCCACTGTTAGGAGTCCTACAAAAACCCCAATCTAAACAACCACTGTTAGCATTCTGTTGAAGTTCTACCCCCACAGTTACCTGGCAACAGCCAGGTATGCTCCACCCCACAGTTACCTGGCAACAGCCAGGTATGCTCCACCCCATAGTTACCTGGTAACAGCCAGGTATGCCTGACACTATAAAAGGGGCTGCTTGCCCCCTCCTCACTCTCTTGCTCTCTCTTGCTCTTCCCTTTTCCCCTTTGTCCCTTCTCCCCTCATTCCCCTCCCTGCTTCCCTCCAGGTGCTCATGGCTGGCCTTTACTCTAGTCCTCTCCTTCTCTACTCTTCTTTACTCTCCTTTCTCTGCCCTACTACCCTCTTAACTCCCCTCCCCATGCCCTGACTAAACTCTATTCTATACTATACTGTCTGTGTGGCTGGTTCCTTGGGGGAAGGGATGTCTCACCATGGGCCTGCTGAGACACCTCCTTCCCCCAGACCCCTGTAGAACCCTTCCCTAGACCCCTGTAGATAATTCCCCTTTCATTATCTTTTTATAAACACAACAACCAAAAAGTATATGCAGAGGACATAACACAGACCATGCAGGCTGTGCGTGCAGCTTCAGTCTCTGTGAGCCCCATAAGCCCTGCTTAGTTGGTTCTGTGGGCTATGTTCTCCTGGACCCCTCTGGCTTCTACAGTATTTCTCCCCACCACTTACCACCCTCACCCGTCTTCTCCAGGGTTACCTAAGCTGTGTGTAATGTGATCTTCATCTATGCTCATCGGGTGCTAAAAGAGGCATCTCTGGTGACCATCTCACTAGTAGACTATCATTAGGAATCATTTTGTTGACTTTTGTTGGGTGGGGAGCAGTCAGGTTGGGTTCTACACTAGATCACTGGGCCACCCAGCTTCTGGTTCCTGGCCATCCAGCCAGTGGTGAGCATGGCTCCCTTTTGGATCATAGTGCACAGGTTAGACCAGTCATTGTTTTGCCACCTCCATAAGTACTGAGCTACCATTGCACCAATATATCATACAGACAGGACAGGCTGCAGGTGGAAGGTTTTGTGGCTGGGCTGGTGACCTATGGTGGCCTAGTCCCACCACTGGAAGTTGTGCCTGGTTATAGAAGTTGGCCAGATCAGGCTCTGTAGCCTCCATAACTAGAGGTTTTTCCTAGGGGCATCCTCACAAGTTCCAGTGAGTTTCCACTGCACTAGGATTCCACATCACCCCCGACCAAGTACCCTCAATTGCGTTCATGTCTTCCCATACTTTCTCCCTCCCCCCCCTCCTCTCTGAATCCCTCCTGTTCCCATCCACACCTGTCCACAAAATCTACCCATTTCTCCTTCCAGGGAGATCCACACATTCCTCCCAGAGCCATCCTTGTTACACAGCCTGTCCCACCCTGACATTCAGAAGGCACATTTTAAGGGGTATGACACAAAGAACTGAAAAAACCAGAGACGTTATACATGGACTGAGAGCTATTGAATCCTGTCTTTTAGACCTCATGGAGTACTTGGTTACAGGAAACCAGTACCTTCATAACTCTGTACTTCAGGTCATGAGTCCTGAGAATTGAAGCTTTTATTTGATTTGAGTGATATCACTGTAATATTTATAGAAGAGGCTGCTCTGTAAGAGAACATACTGAAGAATAGCTAATTTTTCATTGTATAACTTTTTGTATGTTTAATTTCATGTATACAGACTTAGGTAATCCGTAGTAATAACCTAATTTTAGTATGGAAGAAGGCTGAAAACCCAGGTCATAGTTCTTTGCTTAATTGTGTCTGAATATCTATGGACTCTTCCTCAGGTTGCAAAGATTAAAACTCTGCAGTCCGCTATGTGCATGTATGAATAAAGGTAAGAGCAAAACGTACCACACTGAGTAAATTGTCTGTAAAAGTGATTGACATCATTTTGTGTTCTCTTTGTAAGTACTTTATTAGATATATGATGTCTCGCTTCCATACTTACCAGCTGACTATATCTGACCTCTTGCTCTGACTGGGAAAGTTATGGACTCTCCCTGAGGCTTGACTAACTCCCATAGTGTGGGACTTAGGAAAGAGGCCTGTGATGTGTGGCACAGAACTGGGGAGCTGTGTGGCTGCTGTCATTGTCCTCTTCTTGTTCCGGTTTCCAGTCCTTAGCTGTATTCTGCCAGCATATGCTCATCACCTACACTGCCAGGTTCTTACTGCGTGCATGATGTATACGCTTGGCTTTTCAGTGATTACTTAAATACTAACGAGGTCAGTTGTGTCGAAGCTGACTTACGCTGGAGGAAGTTAAAGTAGAGAGAAATCTCTATTCCTACTCTTCACTGGGAATCAGTCACTGAGCAGCATAATTCTAAACTCGTATGTGGCTTTTGGGTACTTTATGAACCTTTTTATAGTAACTCAGAAGCAAGCAACTGATCGAATTAATATATTCCCATCAAGAAGTGAATCTGTTAACCTCTCCCCCTCCGTCTATCCCACGTGTGCTTTATGAAGGTAGGACTTTATGCATCGTTCAGGTTGCTTTATGTAGCAGAGGTGCAAGTTCATGAATGCGTGGGCTTTTGTGAGCCTTAGCCTCTTCCAGTCTTTAAAACAAAGAGAAAGGATAAACTAAAATACAACAGCAAACCCCAAAACTCTGGACCACAAGAACAACCCCCCTAAGACAGCAACCTTCTTAGCTTCTTAGTTCTGGGTTGTATGGGCTTATTGTTGGTTTTCAGGACAGGGTTTCTCGGTGTAGCCCTGGATGTCTTGGAACTCGCTGTGTAGACCAGGCTGGCTTCAAACTCAGAGATCTGCCTGCCTCTGCCTACTGAGTACTGGAATTAAAGGTCTACACCTCTACCACCCCCTGAATACCTTCTTCGTTTCTGAAAAAAGGAAAGGTCTAAGCTGGACCATTTCTTTGACTATTTAATAGTCTCATTTTTTTTTTGACATGACTTTTACAGAAAGGATACAAATATACAGATGTAATTAGTAAACCAGGGAGAAAAAATTTAGTGCCACTGTCTTAGTGGTTCTATTTAGGAGCCTTTTGATTAACATTTTTTCAGTTTCATTCATTCATTCATTCATTCATTCATTCATTCTCTCTCTCTCTCTCTCTCTCTCTCACACACACACACACACACACACACTTGGAACATTAGAGCTACTTTAAATGACTATGCTTTTTATGTTGTATGTATTTATGGCCTTAAAAAAATCGAGAATGCCATAGATGCGTCTTTCATCAGCAGAGTGGGCATCCAGTGTGCGTGCTGAGCACTCACATGGCCTGTGGTTAGTTTCTGCAGTTCTCTTTTAAGAGAGCAGTAGAAGATGGAAAAGAAGGAGAAAGAGGAAGGGTAAGATGGGAGAAGGAGGCAGAGAGGAAGTATCTTAAGTTTTAATTCAGTCGTGTACTGTTGTATCGTAATTGATTCAATGAGTTCTTGGTTATTAGACTATTTTAAAAAAAATGAAGATTGTACTCCAGTATGAATGTTCTTGCTTGGATTTCTCCACTTGCTACCTAATGATGAGTTAATGAAAGTGATATTGCTCAGGAAGAAGGCCTAATTTCTGCGTTGATTAAAACACTTGGAGAGTGACTTGAGGATGTAGCTCAGTCAGTAGAGTGCTTACCTGGCAGTGCAAGCCTTTGTTTGATCGCCAACAATACTACCAGTACGATCGGGCATGCTATAACCCTAACACTTGTGAGGTAGAGACAGAAGGATTAGAAGTTCAAGATCACCCTTGACTTTTTAGTAAGACTGAGGTTAGCCTGTGCTACATGAGATCCTGCCTAAATGAAAAACAAAAGATGGGTTGGCAGACCTTTTCTGTGAAGGATCAGGTTTGTGTATGATTTCCGCAGTAGCTACTCAACTTGCGAGGCCAGGCTATTATATATGTAAAGGGCAGACATGGATGTTTTTCAATAATACTTTATTAATAAAAGAAGGCAGCGGGGGCTGCATTTGGCCCACAAGTTGTGGGAGACAAACTCCAAGCCAATTATGGGTGGAGCTTTGCCCCCAATAGGCTACAAGCTACCTTTATATCATTATATCTTAGAGATCTCTTCCTGTTTCAGTCTGGTTTAATGGGCGGATTGCTTTCTTTCCAAATGCATCACAATCAGTACATAGTTTCAGGCACTTGTTAAAGGGGTGAGGTGAGGGGGGTCAAACCAGCTCCTATTCTTGAGCCTAAGATGATTTCAATTTAGGAGGCTATTGATGTGCCTGCATGTTTTCATACACTTTAGATATCAACAGGGGCTGCTAATTTGAAGAGGCAAAACAAAACAAAACAAAACAAAACAAAAAAACAAAACAAAAAAAAACCCTTCTTTAAGTTACATTATAGGAGAGAGACATATCCAGTTTTCCTTAAGTTACATTATAGGAGAGAGACATATCCAGTTTTCTACCCCTGGAAGGTTGCTTTGTGGAGTTGGGTTCTAGGCTTATCTGGGAGTAAAGTTAAATAGAAGTTTAGTCAGAAAAGAAATCATTTCAAGCCTAATTCTGAGGAGATCCATCACAGCAGAAAGAGACCCTGGAATTGGTCACTGAACTTTTAGCACTCTGCACATAACTAATGACTTTTTTTGCATCCCGAGTTTATATAAAACGGCAGTTATTAGTCTATAACCGCCTTAGAGGTACATGTCGAGGATAAGGTAGAATAATGAAATAGTTAAAATAATTGTCTTATCCTTATTGCACCATGAATTTTAAGAGATTTACACGTTATTTTTTGAGTATCTTTTGGTTGACTGATGTGGATAAAGCCATGAGGTAGGTGCCTTGGAGAAACAGGAAGCTGAACAAGTGAGTTGTCACTGTTAGTAATAAAAAACCGGGCTTAAAATTCAGGGATGTCCAGTGCTTACCTAAAGTATCTTAGCGCTAGGGAGGAGGAGAGCTTTCTCCTTAGCATCAGGGGATCTCAAGGAAGAGCTGCCACTGGGAAACGCAGAGATTTCTAAAGCAGAACGTGGGTGGGGATGGGGAGGGCAGACCATTCCTAAAAGAGAGCTGGAGTAGTCTGTCCAGTGAGGAGAGCCAGACTTCTTTCTCTTTAAGTTTTCAAAGGTGCCAGATTTCGGGAACGAAGTATGTTCACTTAGGAAGAGAATACAGGAATATCCCCACTGGAAACTACAAGAAATGCCTTCTTATTTTATCCCCCACTTCTTAACAGTCCTAGGTAACAAAGACGTCACTGGTGGGAAGAGTTTTCCTTTGCCCTTTATCTGAGCTGCAGAAAACGCAGCGTTTCTTTTGCCTGGCCTTCTGCTCCTACAGAGATCGGTGCGTTAGCGAAGAGCATACAGCATAGTTCATAGAAATCGGTTTTGTACCTATTTTCTCTTTTTAGGTCCCCAGCAGGCTTGGAGGGAGGATTGGGCTATGGAGTCTAGTTTGTGTTTGAGTCGACAAAGTTTTCATGGCATGGAGCAGCAGGGCCGAATGTGTGTCTGCTTCCTTTTTCCCTTTTAACTTTTTTCAAGTGCAGGCTTTGTATTCAGAGAAAATCAGCTAGCTCCGTTCATCTTTGGGCACAGTTTATTGGCCTTTGGCCACACGCCATAGTCTCTGGCTCTCTCCTTCAGGTGACTGGGTCTCCTCTGGTTCGTGGCACCCCTCTTAAGGCTCAGTCTTGATTGCCAGCTTTAACTAGTTTCAAATGGGACACCAGGTTCTTCAGAAGTGTTTATATCAGCCGCTTGTGTGCTCAATCTAGTGCTGTTTATCCACTGTGTTTTATTTCTTAAGCCATCAACTGCTACTTTATTTTTTAAGAACAATCACTGGTTTAATGTAGATGGTTCTTGTAGGTGGTAACTTGTAATGTTGCCCTGCTTGTGCTCCTAACTTTGAAACATAACATACCCTATCACATTTCATTTCAGCTGGACACAAGGCACACATCCAGTCACCCTTTCCTTTCCAGTACTGTTAAATTTAAGGAGAAAGAAAAGAGGACCTAGCTAACTGGTTGTGTTTTTGTGGCTCTATAAGTAAAAGCAACTTAAATAGATATGTCGTCTTCTGATGTGAACACCTTTCTAAACAGCACCGTCTGTAAAGAAATGTAGTATCTCCTGGTGCTTTCCTGGAGGATGCTTCCTTCCTCTCATTGGAGAGAAAGCCATTCTGATTCTTCCTCTATTTTGCATCCTAGGTCTGCCTCGAACTTAAATCTACCTCAGCCTCTCACATGCTAGAATCATAGCCCTGTGCCTCCAAGTCTGGGTCATCCTGATTCTTGTTTATTGTGGAAAGCCAGGTAGAGAAGCTGAGTTCAGTGGTTCAGTTCAAGGAGATCTGTCCTCCTTCCCTTCCGTTCCCTTCCCTTCCGTTCCCTTCCCTTCCGTTCCCTTCCCTTCCGTTCCCTTCCGTTCCCTTCCGTTCCCTTCCCTTCCCTTCCCTTCCCTTCCCTTCCCTTCCCTTGCCTTCTTTTCCCTCCTTTCTTCCTTTTCTTCCTTCCTTCCCTTCCTTCTTTTCCCTCCTTTCTTCCTTTTCTTCCTTCCTTCCTTCCCTCCTTCTCTCCCTCCTTCCCTCCCTCCCTCCCTCCCTCTCTCCATTCCTTCTTCCTCCCTCCCTTTCCTTCTTTCTTTCTTTGCTTGTTTAGAGAAAGGCTAGACTCCAGAGGGTAATCCTCTTGCCCCAGCCTCCCAAGTGCTGAGATTACAGGAGTTTGCCCGGGCGTTGGCTTAGATTGTCTTAGATATTTCATCCACATGGTAGTATCTGTCCTCTACGTCAGTGTCCTGCTAATGTTTGCAGCAGGTGTGAATTGGCCATATCATTCCTTGATCATTTCAGCTCTTTATCTCACTCTTCCGTGTCGTCTGGCATCTCCACCATCTTTTACAGAATATATGTTGTTTGGGGAGATTTGGATCTTACAACCCAGTGAATACCCTTTGTCTTTCCTAGGTAGTTGTGTCTCTTTCTAAGTGAAATTATCATCTGGAGACCTTTTACTCCACTGGTAGTCTGGCTTTCTACCCTTGAAGCTCAGCAGGGCAGGTACACTGTGGACCACCAATGTGGCTGCTGGTTGTCAGTCAAGAACATTTCCCCCAGGGAGTTAGGTTTCTGTAGATGTTATTCAAAAGTGCTTCCTAAGTACTCTGAGTTTTCATTTAAACGTCAAGCCATTTGTGTCATAGAATACTCAGAAAATGGCCTTATATTTTATTTGTTGAGGGGATTAGCCAGTACAAGACGGCAGAGGGGAAAATGTGCTGGTAATCAACACTTTGCAGGGTGAAGACTTTAGTAGGTCAACCCTTTTGCTCTGAGACAAGTTTTTCTTTCCTTTTAACATTGCAAGAGCAAGAAGCCTCCTGAAATTGGTAGTGTTGGACTCTCGTGAGGCTGAATAAGATTTTCAGTTTCTCCTATCACTGTACCATCCCACTGCCGTTTGAACTTTGCCTCTGTCGTTGTCAAACTTCTTCCCTTAGTATCTCAATCTTCTGAGCCCTCATGGGAGAGAGGTGTTGGGTGCCATTTTTGTGGGTGCCAATAGAAGTGCATCCTCTGGATGCTCAGAAAAGTGTCACACATGCCTTCTTACCAACCTCACTGGCCCTAAGTAGGGACTCCTCTTATACAGATACAGAAAGCAGAAGGCTCTGAAACAAGTGATAAAAAGCGACAGCTTGGATTTGAAGAGACCAGCATCTCCTAAGAGCTTTCTGTTTTCTTCCTTGTTTTTTAGTTTTAAGGGACGGGTTTCTCTGTGTAGTCCCGGGTGTCTTGGAACTTGTCCTATAGGCCAGGCTGGCCTTGAACTCACAGAGATCCTTTGCCTCTGCCCCCCGGGTACTGTGCTTTAAGGTGTGCGCCACCACCACCTGGCTTTATTGCCTTTCTTTAGGATGGTTAGGGTTCAGCATTGAAGACAGAAATATTGGACACAGGTAAAAATGCTTGAGTTTTCATTAAATGTCAGCTATTAAATGTCAGCTTGATAATGTAGACATGCCATTAAGCAACAACTTCAATGTTTAGTTTCTAAAATACTGAATTACAAATGTGAGTGGAGCCAGTTGAAACCCAATTCCATTTTGTACATATTTTTCAAAGAATAATTTTTAAAAATTCTACCAATAACACAGGTTAAATGTCTCTATCCTTACTTTTTTAGTGCTAATACCCAGATACATTGAGAATTGAAAGGCATAAGACGAGCTGTATCACATGGTAGGATTTCTCTAGTGAAGACGGGTGTTACTAGTAGTTAAAGCATTTGTCTCGATTTCACCTGTCCATGCTCATTTATCAAACAGGGAACTATAGTGATAGGCCTGTTTGCTTTAAAGGGAAAATATGCAAAGGAAGTTCTCTCTATTTGTCTAATGTGAGGATTAATAAGTATTAGGTATAAAGCCCTTTAGAAGAAAGATTGTGTAATTTTAGCATTATTAATGGTCCATTAAACTCCTCAGGGTGTCACAAGAAGAGAGACTTTCACCGTTGGCCCCTGATTTTACAGCATAAGAACAGTTGTTCTTGTTTGTGGCTGTGAAAATTCCGTTACTGAACCTGTACAGGTTGCTCCTGTCACAGAGTTAGGGGCGCTTCTCCTGGACAGCTTAACTGGGAGGTTGGGCTACTAAGTTTTCCTTATTTCTGGGGCACACTGTCTCTGTCTCCAAGTCATCCTCCATTTTTGTCAACTCCTGTCTGCCATCGACTAGTCGAGTCACATGACTCCAGAGCATCACCCGTCCCATCCTATAATTCTTCCTCTAGAACCCTTTCCCATCTTTATCTAATTTTTCCTGGTATGTTCCTGTCTCGCCAAAAGCTTCTGTAGGAATGGGTACATTTCTGCCATTTCTTACTAGAAAAAGACCACCGTATACACATGTACTGCTTTCTCATCAGGGAGCAGAACATTCATTTTTCTGTTTTAGATTCTGTATGCTTGGCCCTTGGAAGTCTTAGCTTAGGGATGTAGTACTTAAGAGATCTAGCATTTGGAGACATAGTGACCTCCAATATTGTCTTTATTTGCATTGTCAGTTGAGAAATTAAGATGTAAGGCACACCCAGCCTCTTGAGCTCACCTCACTGTCTCTGGGTTTTGTATTCATGTGTTTGGCAGCAGCATGTTTTGCATGCACCTTCGTCCTCACAGCATTGGCAAATCTTACTTCTTTGCACTTGCTCTCGCCCTCTCTCTCTCGTTCTCGCTCTGTCTCTCTCACAAGATACCCAGTCTAGCTTATTGTAGGCACCATTTCAAGTAATGGCGTTCCTGAAGTCTTATGTGGGAGGTGTGTCCTCTTGCTGTTTGGCATCCTCAGGTCTTGGAATGTAGCAGCTCTTGCACCCAGCATGCTTCTGAGTCCTCATAAAGGAATTTACTCCTCGTTACCTCTTTCCTTCATTCTATTTTTCATGTCCAAATTTGTATATCCATTCTTTTTCAGGTTCTCCTGATTGGTTTCCTCATCCCTTTCATCATTGCTGGACTAGAAATCACCAGAACACTTTCAATGATTCAGAACTGATCTGGGCTTATAGCCAGCTGAACTGAGAAGCCTTGAGCTGACATAGAAGTTACTTTGTTTATTTGGGCTGTGACTTCCATGATGCCTGTCAGGCAAAAGCTTACATGAATGTTTCATATTTAAAAGGAAAATTAAATTTTAAGTGGAGTCATCCCTGGCCCCATGAGCCGCACCCGCCATAACACATCACCCCCAAGCCATCATTTCTGTGTCCCTTCTTTTGTCCGATCCTTCTGCACCTCCTCCACTCCCATCTACTCACCTCCAAACACTTGGCACTGCATCCTTTTGCAGTTTGGGTTGTTTTATGTTGTCTTTTAAAAAGTCTAATGCCTAACAGTTTTATATGAATCCTAAGTAGACACCTAAAAATGTAGTGTGTGTGTTTGTGTGTGTGTGTGTGTGTGTGTGTGTGTGTGTGTGTGTGTGAGAGAGGGGGAGAGGGTTGGAGGGAGGGAGGGAGGGAGGGAGGGAGAGAGAACTATGAGGGTGTGGGAAGGGAGAGGAGGAGGACCTCTGGTACATTTCCTTTCTATAGGAAATGTGTTTTCTGGAAGCCCTATGACACGGAAATGCTCACGTGGGAGGGAGGGAAGGAGAGGGGGACACCTTTGTGCTTGTTATCATTTTTGTTTCTGTTGATTATACACAGAGTAGGTTGTAAATCACTCTCTCGGGCGCCGTGATTCCTCTGAGGTATGTACAAGAGAGTAGCCAGGTACCCGGCTTCAGCTCCTTCTGGAGATACCTAACTTCCTGTTACTGAATCAGAAGAATGAAGTCATATATTCAAAGCAGAATCCCACAAAGAAGCCTGTGGAATCAAATATAGAAACACTAGTTGATTGGCTCATTAATTTTTCTTCAACGAAAATTATTTTATTACTCTAAAAAGCAAAATATAGTAAGAAGCAAAAAAAAAAAAAAAAAACCAACCAACCAACCAAACCCTCAATATCCTTGCGAATATTTTGTGGCAGTCATTGTAGTTTCATTGGTAACGATGCAGACACTGGTTGCTAGGACAAAGGAGCACGGATACAGGAGAATCTCGACGTCACTGTAATATTGATATTCCAAACACTGGACAGGCCCACTGTGTTTCAGTATGTCAGTTCACAGTGGAGTAAAACAACGAGGGGGACAGTTGAGTCTCTGCTTTCTGCTTTTCACTTCCTGGTTGCATACAGCGAGCTGGCTCACTTCTGAGGTCTTCAAATCAGAAGATGGAGCAAAGCGTTCCTAATTACTGCTGAGTCAGTCATCTGTTACGTCCTGGATGCTGCTCATCTCTCCATGAATCTCTCCATTCCATGATTGATGACAGTGCCCTTTGCAGTTGTGGTAGGGACTTGGGTATGGTGAGAGTATAACCATGCTGAGCTGTGTGTGCAGTTGGGTCTGAATCTTAGCTGTCTTGTCTCTAGAGTATGGGAGTCTTCTTTTATGCACCCTTGTTTTTGTTTTGTTTGTTTGTATGTTTTTGTTTTTTTCTTTTTCCTGCAAGAAAGGCCAGGACTCCAGGCTGGGGAGTGCTATCCACTGCTAGTTCTCCTGGTGACTGCGACTGTTGAAACATGCTGGTGGCTCCCTGCACATTTCCTTTCCCAACTGAAAAGACCTTGTTTCCTCTCAGAACTGTATTTCTAAGTGTCTGAAGATGTAATTGAATGTAATTATGGTTGTTTAACTTTCTTCTTTCCTCTCGAGAGTGTTTATAAAGTGCACTCTGTGAGTGTGAAGATGAAAAGAAGCTGGAAGCTTAGTATTTGTGACACGGGCAAATAGTATTAAGATAAGTAGCAATTTGCTTTGTATATGTGAAATAAGGTATTGTTTACACACAATTTACAAAATATACATTCTGGCTTATGGAAACCATTTCAGCCAGCTCGGTAGTCACATTTGTTAGAGTTTTATAGGAATCTTTCGCTAGATGGGAGAGGATTCATTTTGATATTGAATATTCCAAGATTGATTTTTTTCCCTTTTCCTTTTATTTTCCCCTTGAGAGAATTACTGTTGCAGAACTCATTAGTGCCCCTCCATATGTCAACTGCAGGGTACAATCAGCATCATTTCCATTTGTGACACAACACAAATTCTTAATGCCTCTGCTTCTCTAATGCCCAATTTTCCCTTACCCCACGATGTAGAGTATAAATTCTTTTTTTTGAAAATGCTTATGTTGTTTTAGACTAAACTACAACTAGTAAGTAGTTTCGTATATTGTCTTTATAATATGTAAAATCAATAAATACTTTTAGAATTGATAACAAATTGGGTTTTTCTTGCCTAATATCTCATCCTTAAGTTTTTTGTCCTTTTCATTTCTAAGGTTTGAACTTTGCAACTTAATAGCAGGTAACCAGAGGTAACTATCTGTTCTAAGCCTAGATTTTTTTCTTATAAAATGCAAATACTCACATAAAATTGTTGAAGATAAAAAGTGGCTTAATTTTTATGCAAGGTGCCTACACACTGACGCCTGGGTTTGATAAAAAGTAGAGGGGGGATTACTAGGGGTTGGAGAGATGACTGGTTAAGATCACTGGCTGCTGCTTTGGAGAACCTTGGCTTCTCACACCCATATTACGGATTACAGTTGTCTGTAATCTCAGTTCGAGTGGATCCAGCACCCTCTTTTAGCCTCCATGGGTACCAGACATGCATATGGTACACGGATATGTGCAGGAAAAAACACCTATGTAAATAAAAATAAAACAAAGACATGGGACAGGGTGATACATGCTTGAATCACAGCACTTGGGTGGTAGAAGCAGGCAGATGTGGGATTTAAGGTAACCTTCAGCTGGATAGCCAGAGGCCAGCATGGTTTATATGAGACCCTGTCTCATAAACAAACAAGACTTATTAAGTGTGACAGCAGATGATATTTAGGCATTTTAACATTTGGACCTCAGCATGAAGCCACAAATAAGAGTCGTAACTAGGAAGGAGACCCTTGGACCTAAGCATGGTGGAAGAATTGGCTGGGTTGTGTTAGGAGAGATCACCTTCAGGGCAAGTGGGACTTTTAAAAACTGTTCAGAGCTTGAGCCACAAACTGGTTTGTAAGTTGAGAAAGAGAAGGAATCACTTAAGGAGCCCATTATTTGGCTGAGAACTGAACTTTAAGCGAGGACATTGCTTAGCACAGGTGATCTTTGGAATTCGAAAGACTCGGACACCAAAGGGATGGAAGGCGCAGGTGATATTTCTCATAGTGGATGTGTTGAGGTACGGATTGGTAGATACATGTGATTAGCACAGCTAGCTCCTGCTAGCAAATACTGATAAAATTTTTATTTTATGTCTGCTATTCTGGGTGGAGAATACAGGGCCTTGCTTCAGTTACTTGACCTCTTTATCTTTGAGTGAGATCTCCAGGCACCACAGGAAAATGTTAAAAGGAGCAAATAGAAGGATTCTAAATCCATTTCTCTTCATTTTAAACCAGAAATGCAGTATTTGGAGTAGACAGTATTTAGGGGTGATACTGCCTGATGGTAAGAGACGATGCAATTTCAAAAGGGGATCTTCATGGATTTCAGGGTTGAACTCTTGATGCCAACACATATTTTCCAAACTAAATTGTTTTATTGTTGTTACTTTTGTGTAACAAAATTTACATCATGTTTCTTACACTTAAAGATAGCTAAGAATTGGATCCGGGTTCTTTTTTTTTGTTTTTTTGATACCAGAACCTTTGCCCACAGTGTGTCAAGTGCCAGTTCCAGGGTTCTACCTCATACGAACCAAATAGTGCCCTCCCCAGCAAATGAGAATCAAAGCAAGGTAACAGTGTGCAGATAAAAATAACAAGATTTATAAGTTTAAATATACGTGTGTTAGTATATCACTGAAAAGGAGAAATTCAACAGATATCTTTGGGAGTCTAAGGGTAGGAAGGGACTTCAGACAGCACAGAATGCTGTTCCCTCACTTTTCTCTGGAAATTTAAAGGCTAGGTGGGAAGACTATATGATCAAAATCCAGGAGAAAGTCTGTGTTTCCATCTTTTTTCTTCCCCCATTTTAACTTCCCTTCTTTTCCCTTTCTGTAGATACTTATGGCTATTTTGTGCTACGTGATATAAACATGGGGCTAGGGCCATTAGAGAAAAATGTGTATGTATCTGTTCTTCTCATAATTAGTTACCTTTTCATAGTTGATAAACTGTTTCCTGTATTTTCAATATATTTATCAAAGCAATGTCAGATATGTGTCATGGCCTTTTTCAGACCTGCAGTTGGGATGCCCCTGCTTCTGTCTTATATAATGTGACTATGTGCAGCCGCTGTGCCTAGCATCTAACCTGGCCATATTCTCTCAGGTTCCACTGGCATGTGCTGGCAGAGTGCTGGGTGCAGACTTTTGCCCAAACCTGGAGGAGATAGACCAGAGGCTGGAAGTCCAGGTTGGAGTCTTACTGTTTTATTAGCTGGGCATGCTGTGTTAGAAACAAGGACCCCTGGAGGCCAGTGTTCTCAGTGCTATTAAGAGAGGATAACCCTTGAGATAGGTGTAAAGAGGGATTAATGCAGCATATATGTGGCAAAAGGTCCTTGTAAGGACAAGCCGTCTATAATAAGAAGAAATTTATAATCCATCCATCCATCATCCACCCACCCATCCATCATCCATCTACCCCCACCCACTATCCATCCATCCATTCATCCATCATCCATCCATTCATCCCATCCATCCATCCCATCCCATCCATCCATCCATCCATCCATCCATCCCTCATCCATCCACCCACCCTACCCATCCATCCATCATCCACCCACCCATCATCCATCCACCCCTACCCACCCACCATCCATCCATCCATCATCCATCTACCCCCACCCACTATCCATCCATCCATCCCATCCATCCACCCACCAACCCATCCATCCACCATCCATCTACCCCCATCCACTATCCATCCATCCATTCATCCATCATCCATCCATTCATCCCATCCATCCCATCCATCCACCCACCTACCCATCCATCCACCCCCACCCACCCACCATCTATCCATCCATCCATCCCATCCATCCATCCATCCATCCATCCCATCCATCCATCCATCCATCCCATCCATCCATCCCATCCATCCATCCCATCCATCCATCCATCCATCCATCCCATCCATCCATCCATCCATCCATCCATCCATCCATCCATCCTCCATTCATCCAACCAACCCACCAACCAAGAGACATAGTCTGCAATAGAAGAAAAATCCTGATCCCTGAAAACTGACTGTGTAGACTGACACAGGTTGCCATGGGATCTTTGGCAAATAATTTAACCTGTGCACTAAATAAGAAAAGCAATACTTAACAATAAGTACCTTTTGTCTTAGTACATTGGGAAATATGTGCAAAGTACATTTCTCCTGAAAATGTTGGCTCAGAATTTAGTTCACTTTGTGTGGTCTTGAAGCATTAGACCTGGCTTGGTGTATTGCAAAACATAAATATAAAGATGATGAAGAACATCTCTGCTTCTGTGTACTTTTACATTTTCAAGGAATGTGTTTGCCATTACGATGTCCAGGCTAAGTTTCAACATGGATGGCATGAATAAACCTAGCTTTTCTTGGGTTTCAACTTGGCATCATTTTCTAGATTTTTCAGGCTTTACAGAATAAGTATATTGAGTGCAATATTAAAGTATCTTTTACCGATTTAGATGTAACAAATAAGAAATGAGAGGATTTTTTTTTTTTTTTAGTAGCTGAGTTCCTCATAATGGGATTGAGGGTAATCTAGAGGCAGGGAAGTTTCAATTTTTGTAGTACTAAAAGGGTGTGTGTGTCGTCTCTTGCACACCTGCTCCTGGCCTAGAGAAGACCACCTGAGCTTTGTTGTGTCCCAAGCTGGTACTGTCTAGGTGGGGTATGGATGTGGGACAATAGAAAAGCAGGTGTGATGCGTTCGGGTCCTGATCATGCATTTCCTAGTTCTGGAAAATTAAAGCATATGTGATATATAAATGTAGAGCTATAGAAGCCTCTTTGTGGGAAGGTGCTTGATGCTTGACCTTTGGCACGATGCGGACATGTTATCCCAGCATTCTCTGTAAGTGGCTTGTGAGGGAGAATGTTGGGTAATGTGTTTTGAACTTGAGATGTAGTGCGAAGAAAATGGGTCTGCAATATCAGTTTACAACAAAAAGTGAAAATACTTATTTAGCATATGATCTGGACATAGGTACATTGTTAGTGAAACCTGGTGGTAGGTAACCGTATGGTTGACAAGTCTGTTATGGTCTCTACAGAGAAAATCAGACCATCACAAAGTAAGGAAAGCGATCATGTTACTAGCTGCTTCCTCCTGTAACACGATTTTAGTAGACGAAGGGGGAAATTAAATCTCTTGAAAGATTGCCAGCTAGGTTGAATTGGTGAATTAGCTGGGACACACTTAAACCATTTCCTTCTCTTTTCCTTTCTTCCCCGCGTATGGCTTCCATACCTTTTAATTATACCTATTCTGGCCATATTATGTCAGTTACAATGAGTGTAATCTGTTCTGGAAGTGTTTTTAAGTTTCATCTCATTCATTCCTGTCATGGTATTTAGTTCGTTCCTCTTTCTCTACGTGAGAGGAGGAGTAGCCATGCGCCTCAGGGAGTTCCTTGCTGAATTTGCCCGAGTCATGGCTTTTTCCTGGTGCCAGACACTGTAAAGAATGGAAGGCTGCTGCTTGGCCTCATGATTCTCGGGGTAACGTCCGGGGCACCTCAGTTTGGTAGGCAATACTTTATATTCCTGTTTACGAAGAACGTTCATGTAGGGCTAACTCTCATGTATGGTTTAGTTCTCATTGACTTACGTTCTCGTGACTCATCAAGCCTCTTTCAGCAGTAGCTTCTTCCTGTTAAATCCTTGCCTTTTATTCTTAGGTTTTTCGGCCATCTTAGAAGCTTCATGGTTTGATAACGTTGCGATTCCTCATACTTGTCTTTGTATCTTTGATCTCCAGTAACTGTCCTACTCAGTGCCTGGATTGACTTTTGCAAAGGCGTCTGCTGTGCTTTGGGGTTAACGCTTGATAGGCCAGTAGCTAGAAAGCCAGCTTCAGTTCACTTTATGTTTGGCTGATTTTCCTCAGTGGCTTCTAAGGTAGACGTGAAGCTGGAATTTTCTGCTTCGCCTGGGAATTTAATTGATAAACAGCAGAATGGAATTGCACAGAGGCACAGCTGCCTTCTAGGAAGTGGCCCTTCCAGGATAGCCCCTCCTAAAGCTGTTGAATATTTTGTATATATTTAATAAAAAGTTGGCCTTTCTTAGCCTAGCCGCATCTCCTCACAGATTCAGTTGGTACAGTTAACTCCCCAGTTCTTCTCTTGGTTGGGAGTTCACTATGTGAGGTTCGAGTTGGTGTTTTTCCCTACTGAAGTGCTTAGAAAATTAGAGTAAATAATGAACCAATATTTCAGTACCAGATTAGACACAATTTACTGTGATGTTTCATAAACCACAGACTTCTTTCTTCAGTGAATTCGTGAAGGATCTCTCTCTCTCTCTTTTTTTCCAGACATACCAGGGTGCAAGTGTAAATTTCCATAAAATTTAAATGAGGTGCTTCCTGTAATTAATGAACAATTGTGGCTGCTCTCTGGTCTGCATTGTAATTAACCGTGATCAGGCTTGTTTAGTGATGACACTGTTCCTGTAATAATTTGACAAGCTACTGTGAATTTGCCAGGTTATTAAACAACCTGCAGCATTCACTTATGGAGTCACAGGGACGAGCTCCACGGTAGCAGCCACTGCCTGTTAAATGCAGCACGAGGGTGAACCAGAAGCCACCCTTGAAGTCTATCTATCACCACAAGCAGATTTATATTCCTGTGATTTTGAAGAACTTAATTAATGTGGTATGGGGATATCTTGAAAACTTTGTTTATTGTATGATGAACCTACTGGGACAAAGCCGATTATTTTTTAGGACACACAACGAAGCCTGCAGGTTGTCTGTAGTATATCAGTATGAACAAAATGGAGACAGATTTCCCTTACTATCTTATTACAGAGATATAATTAATTTTTTAGAAAGCTCTTTCAGGTTCACTTACATACAATAGCCCCCACATAGTGTTATTTTCTCTCCCATTTTGTTAGGACAACAGATGACTGTGTGCTAAGCAGTCACATTGCAGGTACTCAGCTCGAAGTGGCCTGGTACCCTTATGTCCTCGGTCACTAGCGCACCATCCTCCCCCACCTCCCTTCAGGTTAAGAGCTGTTCAAAACGTTACTGTCTAGTTACTGTGGTGTCTTTCATTCAGATTCTGTTTATTGACTAAACCACAAGGATTCCTGCCCAAAGTACCAGGCAGTCTCTGCTTGACTGATTTTGATTTTCTAACATCAGCCCTGGGGTTTATTTGAAAAATGTACACACACTGCAGCTTTAACAAGTCAAGTGACTGCGTGTTTTTTACCATGGAGTAGAGTATATCTGAAGATCATTAAATTTGGTGGTGGGGGTGGCCACGGTAGAGCCTAAGTGTAGTAGTTCTTGAACGATTTGTGTGTGTATCTGTGGGCATGTGGGGTGTGTGTGTGTGTGTGTGTGTGTGTGTGTGTGTGTGCATGAGAGAGAGAGAGAGAGAGAGAGAGAGAGAGAGAGAGAGATGCTTTTTGTCTTTTCATCTTCTCCAAGAGCCAGAAAGTTTCCTGCCGCTCTCTTTCCAGCTATTGACAAATGATTGCCAGATGTGAGGTCTTTGCAGCGCTCTTTCCCTCAGCAAACCTGCAGCGAAGGGATATTTGATTCTCCCTTGCCCATTTCATCTCCTTTCCACATCTGCCAGGGACACACAAGCAATACATCCCTACATGAGAGTTTAAAGTTTACCCAGCTCCCTTTCCCCCTTAGATAAAGTGTTCGGAGACAACAGAATGAGGTCCATATGACGCCCCCCCATCCTCCCTGTGTGAAATTAGTTGTTTATTTTACTTATCTACCTCTCGGTGATCGAACTTTCATTCCAGTCTCCGTCCAAGGAAAGTCTGATGCAAGGCTGGGAGTGCTAAGAGTTTACTCCTGTCTGTAGGCTACACAGAGTGTCACCACTGGAGCTCCCCTGAGTCCTTCGGCTCTGAGAAACACAGGCTATTCTAGGATAGCCCAGGAAAGCATTTAATACACAAAAAGACTAAATGTTAAGGGTTGAGTGTCCTGTAGGATGCAATAGTCATTTAAGATTTATAAAAAAAAAAAAACCAATTATGGGTGTGGAAAAGTCACCTTGTTCGATTTCCCCGTGTTTGTGTGCATTGTCCAAGTTGCTATGTAACAGGCTGTAGTTTTAATCACCAGTAGCTTGTTAAAGAGAAAGTGTACTGAGTTTGGGGGCGTGTGGAGTTAGCTTGGTTGGGGAGGCCACACACATAATCACTAACATGCACAGAGGCCTGTGCGTCTGTTTAGAATCTGTATTGATACTGATTTTTTCCTCATCTCAGTTTGAAAATAGTTTCTAAAATGCCCATAGCTCATGTTCATTCTATAGGGTGGGCTGACACAGGTGGCCTTTCTGTTTTCCTATTACACTTCTTGGCAAACGAAAAGGCCCCTTATTCCCTGAATAAGATCAGGGTATTTTTTTTAAACATTTAAAAAATAATCCATAAAATGTCTGCCACATGTTCTCTAGTTTATGGAAATGTTTTCCCAATCAGAGCCATGTATTGAATTCTTACTGTAAAAGTGCTAGTGTGTTTATTTCCCCACCTTTTTAGCTACCTGTGATTTCTATTTTATGTGAAATTGTGTTTTATGTGAAACTCAAGTGAAGAATTCAATGAATATTTCTGAAATTTTATACTGACTTTTTATCGTGGGTATTAAAAGTGGTCAGGTAAAACAGCTGTGCCTGCCTGGTGTTGCAGTCAAAACAGGAAGTAGGAACTGTGTTTTTCAATATTTCCTTTAAACGAAATTAATGAAATAACAGACAAAGCTAAACAACAAAATCCCAGTACCCCCTGGGGAAACAAAACAACCTCAAAAAAAAAAAAAAAACAAAAACAAAAACCACCAACCTTACTTAAACACAAGTAAATGGGCAAAGCCACTAAGAAAGAGTTGCCAAAATGTATTCCTATTTAATGTTTTTTTATCGAATAGGATAGAGGATGATCATGATTGAAGAGAGAGACAATTATTTCACACTGCCCACTCTTAAAAACAAGACACTTCTCAAAATAACCCAAAGTGAGAAAGGCCTCTTTGGACAAGTTCGTGCTCTCCTGTTCTTTGCAGTCCTCTGGGAGTGGTGCCATGGTCGGCTCTCCGCACACGCAGTAGATGCTGGCGTGGAGAAGGTGGAGGCAGAGACCTTTCCCAAACAGCAGGGCTAGGAACCCCAGCAGCAGCTGAGCTCCTCCAGTTTACATCCTTTTGCAGAATTTGCCCTAACTAGTGCATTTGCCGGTTTCTCATGACTTCCTGCTTTTTCCTCACCGTAGTTACTCTGGGAGGCAGAGAGGTGCTAAGCAATGGAGGTGTCATCCGGCTGTGTACCTAGGGAATGTCCTTCAGAGGACAACTTGTCACCAGCCGTCAAAGAAGAGAGTGGCTTTGTGGTCTCTGAACATCTGGCAGTGCTGCACAGGAAGCTGAGGGGGTGTCATTAATTGTGATGAAATAATTTAAACCATCAGGAATAAATGAGGCTGTTAAGCTAAGTTCAGATTCCATTTGCCACGCACATGTGTCTAGCAGCCTGTGTGCAGTTAAAAAAAATTGAATTATATTAGCTCGTGAGTAGAAGTGAAACAGATACTGTAAATGAAACAAGTTGCTGTGCAGAGAAGACACGGTATCGAGCCACTTCACAGACTTACAGTTTGTAGGATCAATACAGCAAAAGTGCTGTATTATTTGATGAATTTTTATATGAAAAGTTGTTTTGTAAGGTAGTCATGTGCACTGCAAGGGCCAGCAGACGGGCCAGTAACTTGAGCTTCACCAGTTTTTTTAACCGGTGAGGAAGAGAACTTGTGTGGCTGGGTAGAGCAAGTCAGTAGGTAAAGGGCGTGATGTGGCCGGCGCCCTTCCTCAGGTCTAGGTGCACAGGTCCACCTCCTGCAGAGTCTGACAGTGGAGCCCAGGTTGCACTGATTTTGAATGCCATTCTCAAGCAGAATAGAACCAGGCAGCTCTGACTTCTTCAGAGGATAACACCATCAGCTTTTAAAGGTCTGAGCAACTCCGAGGTTCTGTGAGCCATGGTGTGTAGGTTCCAAAGTGCATTTCTAAAATAAAACATACTGCTGTACCCACGAACAAAGTTTCAGAATTGAACGTTTCTGGTCGACTAACCTAAAAATCGAAAAGAAAATGAGACTGCCTAGGTACAGAAAATATAGTTGAAAAGAAAAAAAAAAAAAAGAAAGGAGAGGTATTTGCTGTGAGAAAACAAGATGCAGGCGTTGGGCTTGAGCTCTGACAAGCGTTGGATAAGAGCCATTGGCTGTAGATACTTTATCGCTCCGGCTCCCCCTCCCTTGGTTGCCTCTCTGCCTCTCTTTCTGTCCAGCCCTGCCTCTTTTGTGTTTTCTCCCTGTTCTCTTTTCCTGTCTGTGTTTTCACGGTACATTTTTGCCCTTTTCTGTTTGCTTCTCTTGACTTCTTGGTCTCACTTCCCACCTCCCACAGGAGCGATCTACAGGCCCCTTTCATCTACAGAGTTGAGCTGCTGATCCTGAAAAGATTGGTGTCCACAGTTACTTTGAAAAATAAACATCAAACCTAAAATTAAGGTTGCATCCATTCATAAAATTGCATGACTCTCAATGGGTTTGAAAACATGAAAGAATTTGATAAAGAAGTTGAAGAAAGGAATACGGGATGTTAATTGAGCCATCTCTTCCTGTTTCTGGGTAAAATTATTAACAGTGTCATTCAGAGTTTGGTAGGTTCAGGTGAACATGTTTCTTTTCCTATGTAGGGGGATATTCATGTAGAAACCCTTGAGCTGAGACTTGCTAATACCCCAGCAGAGTAACGGGTAGGAGATCCCTCCCTCTGTGTGTTATTATCTCTGGATTTCATTTCAGTTGGTGCAATGGAATAGGAAACTTTTCTTTCTTTGGTGCTGCCCCTCACTTATGGAAGGACTAGAAGGGGGAGAGAGTGTTAGTACGTAAGGCATTTTGTGTGGCACAGATTAACAGTAAATCTATTCTTATGCTATATTTTCACTAGTTTCTGGTTACCAAAGAGTTAATGATTAAGAAAAAAAAATCCTGAAAAGCATATGTGTCTTGCCTACGTAAATATTATACAGTTTAAAGTAGTTTTAAAGTTACCTTTTTTTCCATAGCAATTAAATGTTGACAGGAAAAAATTTAATAAGATAATGGTTTTGATCTATTTTTACTGAAAAACAACAAAAATGATAGTGTTGTATTTGGGAAAATTGAAATTTGTTGGTAAATACAAAAAAAATCTGCTGAATGAATGTAAGGTTTTTCCCTTTTCCATTTTTTAAATTTTGGCAGGATATAAATTAGATGCTTTCATGTACTTTCCTATGTTTTTCCTTTTAATCTTTCTGTTGCTATCGTTGGGTTTGTATCCTGCTTCTGTAGCCTTAAAGTCATGCACTTGTAAAGCTTAGGTTTGAATTTTTCAGGTAAATTAGGAATGAAATAAACTTCACATTCTTCGTAGTCTAAGTGTTTTGATGAGAGAGCATTGTGTGAATCTCGGGTGATGGATTTGACGTGAGCTGTCCATGTTGGTGACTGCGCATATTGACATTAGAAATGCTGAGCTGGGTTTACTGCGTGTGGTTTCTTAAGCTTTGATGTAAAGGCTCCATATGGAAAGGAGGTGAGGAAGAAACAGGAAGTTTTCAGTTCTCCTCTTGCTAGAGAATTATGTATTTTGAGTGCGCATGTACATGTGCATGGGTTTTAATAAATATATACCATACTTTATATAGCTATAAGAGTTACTAATTATCTTCCATCCATATTATTTGGTTGGGGTTAATCACCATGAATACTTTGTATTAGGACATACAAGTCTTTCTGTCTTCCGTACAGGGAAAGAAAACCCTTTGCTTGTGTAGATAGTACAATCTCAAGTTGTGAGGCAGGTTCGTTAGGACTTGCAAGTGAAAATTATATGAGTTGTAAAAGCCCAGTATCTTTCACCTAATGATTTAGAGACCGTGTCTGAGAAGCTTGATAGGACTTATCCCCAGATCGTCCCAACACTCTCCATTGCTAGTCTGAGCCTGCATTGTATCGTGTGCTTGTTTCTATTCCTTTAGTGGTTAGTACATATTACATGACATTGTTTTAACATTTAAAAGTTAAGTTACACAGCCAATTCGTCCCATGTTCCCCACAATCCAGAAGAGCACAGAGAATGCAGATAGCAGTCTTAACTAGACCTGGTGGTGGCGTCAGGATTCAGGAGGCTTCAATTTTAAGCACCGTCCTAGCAATCTCAGCAGGTTTTCCATGGAAAATAAAATCACATGTGAGAGGCGCTGAAGCAATGCTAAGGCAGAGAGTGCTTAGGTGTGTTTTGGTTCTTCCTGTCTGTTTTTCTAGCATCTGTTAATGTTGTTCAAAAGCTACCTCTTGAACAGTATGAAGTAGAGACAGTCCTATCTAAGTGATCCCTGTTTCCAAAGCAAAGTGACATTTGCAGATAAACAAGGAAAGGAATTGCCTGAGAGTAGAAAAGTCTTCTTTAATGTTCAGTGAGTGCCAGGAGAGTTTCTTGGAGCACAGAGGCAGATTCCCTTGAAATCATTGTTACTTTTAAGAAACATCTTTAAGTGCCTTTTTGGGTAAGGTTGTGTTTGCATCCTATAAAATGTGAGCTGAACAGATAGGGTCTCTGCCCTTTAGGAGTTTATAATCAAAAACATAGAATGCAGCTGACATCTGTTATTGTATTGAGGTTTTACAAATAAACGTTGATCACTTATGTAAATAGAAGTTTTATAACAAAGAGGAGAAAAAGCCTTTTCTTGCCTGATTAAATAAGTAAACAGACATTCTTATCCACACACTGAAACTATCCATAGAAGTTGTAAAGTGGCTGAGTTAAAATACTCCTGACACGCTATTACAGCGCGGTGTTAGAGGTTTGAAGCGTGAGCTCATATCACTGATGGCGTCCTTCGAATGGTCTCATGTTGAGATGGCACTTTGTTTTTTGCTTAAGAAAGTGCACACAAGGTCAGTTTTCGTCGCCTATGGATTTTCCCCACCTATGGATTTTCCCAGTTATATTCTAAATGCCGATTGGTGGTCTCTGCCAGAAAATGAGCCTAAAATTTTTATCTAAGTCCTTAATATTATCAAAAACCATGTTTTTAAAATGAGCTGTCTCTCCCTTTGTTCTTTCAGTAGAAGCTACGTTAAAGGAAATACAGGCGTTTAAAATTGATGCTGATTAGGAGATGAACAGAGAGACTGTGTGTGTGTGTGTGTGTGTGTGTGTGTGTGTGTGTGTGTGTGTGTTTGTGTTGGGAGAGGGATGATTGATTCAGAACTTGGAGTTGTAAAGCTCCTTGCAAGTCAAGTTTTGGTGAAGCTGTAGCAACTGAAATTAAACATGTATGTTGAGGGTGAATGAGTATTTAGTGTGGTAAAAACCTTTTCTCTCCTCATGGTTAACTTTAGTGCAGGGCCATAACAGTTTCTTCATTTTTGAGTGACTAACAACATTGAGAAGACTAAACATGAACCCAGCTCAAAGGTCAAGAGACTTTAAAAAAAAGAGGCTATCTCTACCTCACTGTAGGTGTCTGTCTGTGTAAATTGAAGCACGTGGGTGCATAAATTAATTAGAAGAACAGTCAGTGATATAAATCAAACTTATTTGGTACACTGGTGAAACGAGCATTGTTTATAAGATTATCTTGTTATTTAATCTCTTCTGTGTAAACCTGGCTGGCTGGCATTATGAAGCAGTCACACAATTAATATGATGATGGTATACTTTTTCTTGCACAGGTCTGGTCCTGCAGGCCTTTCTTGATGTATTTGTATATATAGAACTGGAAATTTTAATTAGCCAGACTCCCCCCCAACCCCTTTGTGTATGTCTGGTTTTCTTATTTTATTTTAAAATCTTGAAATGTCCTCAGAGATTTTTAATTCTTTTGAACCAGTAATCTACTGACCCTGGAAGAACACATCGCCTTCAGATGTTATTTTCTCACAAACTCTGCGAAGTTCAAGATTGGAGCTACCTGCTGTCTTCAGCTACCCGGTGCTGTGCTGCTAGGTCTCAAATAAAAAGAAGATTTTACTTACAAATGAACCCATTCGGGATTTCTTGAATAAACAAAAAGCTCCTTTTCTCTGATGTACAGAGGAATTTTGCTTATAACTATTAGTCACATAAGTCTTTCCTTTACCCCAGCAATGGCCATTTTTTTTATCTTTTGTATGAAAAGGAATATATCCCATTAGCTCCCCAGCAGAAGACAGACACTTTTTAAAGATCCCAGGAGGAGTCTAAGCATTGTGCAGGTGTGCGTCGTGGTGACATTTAGCATTGGCTTCACGGCCTTTGCTTACCTTGTTTCTGGGTCCCCACCCCCACCTGCTATCTGACCTCCTGAGCTGATGTCTTTATGTTACAAGATGAAAACTTTGCCTTGGCGAGGTGAAGATCTGGTGTTAGCTGATCACATTCTCAGTTTGCCTAGCTGTCCTTGGCATTCTTTTATGATTATTAGTATTTTCTGACAGTGCTTTTCAATAATTTTACAAATAAATTGCGAAAAATAGGATATTTTCTCTCGTAAAACCTTTTATGACTAGAATTTGGGGACTGGACTTTGTTGTTGTTCCTTCTTAATCCCATACAGGGGATCAATCTGGAACAGTCCTGTTAGGCGTGTGCACAGGGCAGTTAGGAATGACTTGATGCAAACTCAACTGTGAGTTGCTTTTTTTTTTTAATTAACTTGGGATATTGACTTCTTTATTGGCCAACCCTGGTAATAAAGATTAAAATCAAATATTTGAGTGTATTATTTAGACAGTTCTATCTCATTTTCACGTGTGTCATACATTTCGACATTTGAATAGTGATTACTTATCATGCCATAGCAATATTCCTTACTCTTAGGAGTATGTATCTGTGGTTTTGGGAATCAGCAACCGCAAA
This sequence comes from Rattus rattus, assembly GCF_011064425.1. Classification (NCBI taxonomy): domain Eukaryota; kingdom Metazoa; phylum Chordata; class Mammalia; order Rodentia; family Muridae; genus Rattus; species Rattus rattus. The sequence goes on from NC_046154.1 coordinate 69,421,869, forward strand.
ATAAATAAATAAATAAATAAATAAATAAATAAATAAATAATAACCCAAACCAACCAAATAAACAAACCAAAACCAAAACAACTGAGGACTAGTCACCCATGAAGGATGATTTGCCAAGAGCTTACTTAATGAGAAAGAGTGGCGTAAGACCTCACATTATATATGTTCTCAGACTTTCTCATTGTTATACAGCCTAAGTTGTAAGTCAGTGCTAAACTGTGCAGATGTATTTGCAGAGGACTGGATGTGTTCTCCGCAGTCCTTTCAAGATACTGTGTACTAACACATATTGAGATCCAGGTATCTGTTTACTTGAAGCCATGGGTGTGGTACAACAGGGCACCTTCTGTGTTGGAGAGGTGACTTAACCGTGTGCCAGCTGTTTCTTCAGCCTGCTGACCAGAGCCAGCTTCTTGTATCGGGTAGGAGGGAAAGTACCGTGAGAAAAGAGCATGGAGCTGTATGTCTCGACCCCACCTGGGAGTGGAGAATGACTGAGCCCATCAAAAATCCAGAATGTAGAAATCAGCCAAATAGATGCCTGTTGGCAAAGGCACAAACCGTGTGTGGTTAAGGCTACATGAAGTAAACACCTTGAGTTTTTCTGGTGTGTGGCTTCGCCGTAGGCTCTCCATATCTGGATGTGAAACATCTGTGCTTTCACCTTATCGCTTTACTTTGAATTGCATGATGGTGCTATCCTTTCCGCCATGTTCCATGTGGTTAGTTTTACTCTAGCCATTCATTTTACGATTTTCCTTGAAAGTTGATGTAACCTGTGTCCTTCTGAGACAGACCATGACATTAACTTCTAAGGGTCTTTGTTTAGGGAAGAGCTTAGAAGAGAAATGATAGATCGGAGAAGCAGTGGAATGGCGAGTGTGGAGATGATCAGTGTTGAGTGGTGCTTCTTCTCAATAAGGCAGACCATGATTCTGTCTCCCAGAACGTGAAGTGGGAAAAATGTTTACTCGTTGGCTTTCATTGTCTGTTAATTACGGGGGCTCTCTGAACAACCATATGCCCTACTGGTGATTGTCTGGGATCATACATATGTGGGACAAGTTTAAGTTAATGTTTCTAGTTGGCTGTCACTAGTGGCGTTGGTTAATGCATCTCGAACAAGGAGCGAAATGGAGAAAATTGAGAGCTCGGTGGGACCCACGCGTTGATTTCACTTTGTTCCATAAATGGAGCTCTGAAATACTTGCTGTTCTGTATGCATAGGAACTTCATTCTTCATGGGTAAGTTTGGCTATGCATTTAACCACCCCCTTACTGTTTGAAAGGACTTTGTGCATTTCTCCTAGTAATTTTGGGCAGCTCTTTGGAATACTGACTATTCATATTAGGGCCAGGGTGACCGCTATTTTGACTACTTTATCCACATGCAAGTATAAAACATCCCAATTATATTTCAAAATCTTTGATTTTAGACTAGGGGGATGTTGTTACTGATTCAGTTTCTCTCTCTCTCTCTCTCTCTCTCTCTCTCTCTCTCTCTCTCTCTCTCTCTCTCTTTCCCTCTCCCCTTTCTCCCTCTTCCTCCCCCTCTCCGTTCGCCTCTCTCCCCTCTCTCAAAGTGTGTGTTATTGTGTGTGCGTGTATTTAATTTTGTTAAAAGACAAGTTATTTAACAAGCTTATGACACAGGGCGATTTGACCCAGACTTACGCTGTTGATTTCAAGATGGCCATTGGGAGGTTATCTCAGTAGGTGCCATTGCTGCTTTTATGGAACCGTGCGGCTTGCTAAGTTGAGGAAGAGTTAGAAAAGAATGTAAGGAGAAGCTGAAAACTAGTCCCCAGTGGAATTGAAGCATTACGTGCAGTTTATTACCTATTTGACAAAAGAATCTTTCACAAACCAGCATCTAACACAAGTCGCTGAGCCACACAATTATTGTGTGTATTTATTACAGTTAAGTGTTTCATATTAGTCATGGTTCCCAGTTTAAAGGGTAACCATTAGGACAGATCATTTGGAGGAGAAGAAATGACATCAGCGTTCCACTTGGAAATGGAGCTAAAGTCCCTTAACAGCCTTTGCTTTTCGTAAGTACAGGAACTGACCTTGATTTCTTGCTGTGTGCTACTAGGTTCCCTTCTGGCTGTCCCTTTCTAGAGTAGTGTGTGTTACTGTAGGAGAGAGACTTTAAGGGAGCAGAGGGAAGCATGGTCTCCACTCAGGTAGGAAGGTAGAAGACACACCCCAAATCAAGTACACAGATAGTATCAAGGGAGCTGAGTAGAGAAATATCAGAAAGGTAGACCTTATTATGGTTTCACAGCCACTTTCATATCCTTAGTCAATCTGGGAATTGTTATCTAGTAAGGTTCTCTCTCTCTCTCTCTCTCTCTCTCTCTCTCTCTCGTGTGTGTGTGTGTGTGTGTGTGTGTGTGTGTGTGTGTGTGTGTGATTTGTTCTTTCTCTAATTCAGAAGACACTGTTTCATTAAAGAAGAAATTCAAGTGTATCTTGCTAGAACTCTTTGTGTCTGAGGGAGGTGAGTAGGTGACAATTTGAGGTTAAAAGGCCTTTAGGGTAAAAATACAGCCTTTAGTGTATATTGGAATATACTGTATAGAGGACAAGGAGGTTTAGATTATAAGAGAAATGACTGTGGGATCTTCAGGAACAATTTTTCTGCCTTGTGGTTGGTCACTTTCAATGTATGGCAGTTTCTTTCCATTACAACTCAAGAGCCAATCAATACGTACAGTATTATGCAACTTACAGTTATATTATAACCAAAATATGTCAAGTGTGGTTTCTGAGTGGCTGATTTACAGTAAGTGTTCTTCAGTCCCCAAAGTGGGTGTTATGACTAATTTGAACTCCCATAGACAAGCGCTTTTTTCCATGTGAAAATTGTCTTGAGTGTTGAGGGGAGGGTTTGTAGAGAAAAGAGGAACAGTAACTCTTGTCAATGCACTCACATGCAGATTGATCAATTGTCATCTCCTTTGCATCTACATGGATTGTTATGAATTATTTGCTCACCCTGGGAGAGACGTGCCCTGAATTATAATAATTTAAAATCTGTGAATCTATTAAAACCATATTTGTAGCTCTAAAAAAATTGATATTCACTGGGCAGTGTGCCCAACAAGAGAAAGTCAAAGAGATTACATACTTATCCAAAGTAAAGCAAGTACCCTGCCAATTCTTCCTTTGAAAGAATACAGCAGACCCACATTATACATCTACGGTAAGAAGAGGCAAGGAAAGAACTCAATATATCAAAATCAGAAAGTGAATTCCACAATAATGGTTACAATGTTTCAAGATGTGATTTCGGCAGAGGCCTAAGTCACTGAATTAATCGCAACTTGGATGGGTTTAAAATGATTTAAAACACATCCTGTGGTTTTAAAATATATTTACTTCTCTCACTTACTTATGTGCCAGTAGACCCTGGATCACATGGGGTCAGGGCAGCATCCCTGTTTGATAGACAATGTATGGACTGTGGCACAACCACAGACTGTGGTCTTAGGCTGTCCTAGATGCCCCCATCTACAGTTCCTAGGGTATGGAAATGTCAAAGCATTCCAAATGAACACTCTGACCTTTGACTGCGGGGTTGGCAATCTAAGGCTGGGTTGAAACAAGCTGGTACTTGTAAGGCAGCTCGTCCATACGGAATGAGGATGGGCAGCTCTTGAGAACTGTATCGTGAGCTTAGCAAGAGTCGGGTGTATTCCTATTTTTCTGTCTTGTCTCAGCACTGTCATTGGGCCTGGCCTTTGTCAGGAAGGTGTGCATGTGCTGAATGAATGTGACAAACCCTGATCTTTGCATGGAATCGCAGTATGAATAGGCAAACGAAAAAACACTGTGCACAAAGGAAACATATGTTCTAGCTGTACGTTGAATAAATGTGGGGTTTCTGTGGCAGTAGACAAAGAGCAAGATCACTTAAAAACTTCTGCTGAGGGGCAAATTCATGTTTGTGCTTATGTGTATATTCTGCTGTTTTAGATGAGGCCCTGCTCATAGTAGACTCTGGAAAAGTGTATCATACTCCTTTCTTCTTTGTAAACGTGGAGTGAATTTTTCCATACTTTCAAGGAGGTTTCTTCTTTCCATATTAAGAGTTTGATAGATGTTAGGGTTCAGCCTACTTCTTGTTCTATTCATGTTAAAGACCGAATGCCTCGTTCACTGTAATCATATTGGTAAGAGTTGAAGAGTGCTAAAGCGGCACACACCTTTGATCCCGGTACTCAGGACATAGAGGCAGGTGAAGTTCAGAGTTCAAGGCCAACCTGATCTACATATGAAAAGATCCTGTCTCAAAAAAAAAAAAAAAAAAAAACCCAACCAACCAAACAAACAAAAAACCCAAACAGCAGCAACATCAACTGGTTTGCTAGCTTGTGGTGGCACAAACCTTTGGTCCCAGTACTTGAGAAGCAGAAACAGGCAGATCTTTCAGTTTGAGGCCACTTTGGTCTACAGAGCAAGTTCTAGGACAGCCAGTGCTACACCAAGGAACCATTTTTTTCAGAAAACAAAACAAAATAACAACCCCCCCTCCAATAAATGAAAAAAACAAAACAAAACAAAACAAAACAAAAACCGGAAGTTGAATGCACTGTCTACCCATATGATTTTCACTTATAATGGGGAATAAACTCCTGGGGACAGTTAAGGATGACTTCTAGTTATGACACTTAGAAAGAGGTGGAGAGTCCCACCATTTGCTTTTAATTAACCATTGCATTGGTTTTTATTTCTAAAAATAGTACTTCCGTTGTATGGAGTAAAGGACCTGGTTGTGTTATTTTATTCTAGGGTAGACTTGTTAAGGCTACAAAGTCAAAAGCCAAAAACCCAAACAAACAGCACCCCAGAAGCACCCCTGAATAAGAACAGCACTCCGAAAATTGGTTAGCTTTTAAATAAGCCGTCGTAGCCAATGGAGATGGGTGGGTGCATCTCATCACCTTAGCTGGATGGACCGACAGAATGCATGGGGTACACAACGAGGTAATGAGTGATTTCATTACCTCATTGCCTGCACACTCAGCTGATGTGTCATGCACTAGTGCAAGGCATACCTCTGAGATTAGAATTTTTTTTTTTTTTGAGGCAAAACCTCACTGTGTAGGCCAGGCTGGCTCCTAAGTTGTAATGCTCCTGCCTTTGCTCTCCATCACCCCCGACTGCTGAGACTGCAGATGCATAACCAGCTAGTATTTAGTTCTGTAACAAGAAACCGGAAGCGATCCTTATTGCCTTAATTTTGGGGGCTAAATACCACGTTTAGTACTAGTTCGTAAACGTTTGAACTCGGGATATTGTAACTGAAAAGTAGAAGAAAATAGCAAAATAAGTCAGCTAAGCAAATTAATCTGGCTGATTTTATTGAAGTGAAACAGATATGATTTCCTCAAAGCATGACAGATTTTTTTTGAAGGTTGTATCACCTTATATACAAATAAACTCTGAGGTTATATGAGGTCAGGGCAACAACCCTGTGCATATGAACCTGTAGAAATGAGTGTAATCATATTTTATACCTACAGCAAGATATAAACGTGCCACCACGATTGAATTAAGAAAATGCCCTGGATTAGCTAGACGTATGCTCTGTGGTGATGGGGCTGAGCCACAGAACCGTCCACATCTCAGCAACAGAATCTGACTTAGGAGTTTTTTGAAAAACATTTTTACTTGGTTGCCAACATTATTTGCCTGTCATTTGGTGTGCTGTGAGTTGCTTTGGTCATTCAGGTAATGGACAGTATTGGTTAGAATTAACCTTTTGGTGTATGTTTTTAAATTATTTTAATTAATTACACTAAGTGTCATTAATGCCTTGTGCCTCTTACTGAACGTGTTATGATAGGGGAAACAAAATAAAAGACCTATATAGCGTTATAGGAGAAACCATTTTCAGCAAATATGGAAGAGATCAGGGGAATGCCAAAATTACTGGAGTAAAGAACACAGAGAATGAAGATGAGACCAAAACCAGATACATAGAGATGCCGTTGGGCAGAGTGCAGCTCTGTGGGAAAGTGTTAGAAGGTGGGACTTCCTAGGAAGGATTTATTTCATGGGGATGTACACTAAAAATCTCTGGGCCTTTTGTTTATTAAAATTAACATTTGCATTTTATGCAAGATATCATACACAGAGTATTTTAAATACGGCTCTTTTGTGCAAGTATACAGATTATTTGAAAGCACAACAATATACTATTAATACTTCTACAAATAAACCGAATTGCAGCTATCTCCCTTACTATTTTTAATTCTGAGAGTTCTTAGAGCTTTTATTGTCATTGTTTCTAGAAACTTCAGTGATTTGTTCGTCTTTCAGTTACTGAAGATTTCCTATGGAGATGTTGGCAGATAAAGAGTTTACATTTTAGATGATTTTCAGCTTTTAATTTTAACCTATCTACTGCCTAATTATGAGTAAAGAAGTTTGGAAATTGCCAGTTATAACATAGAAGTTGGATTGTGAGGTTAGAAAGTAGAATGTATTCTTTTTAGAAATGGTTAAAATAAGAAATGCCTAACCAAAGAGGTTACATGTCTGTGTTATCTTCATTCCCGTCATTTCTAAAGCATTGTCCTGACTGAAGAGGTCCTTAGGTTTAGAATAGGCAGTGGTGCAGTATCAAGACAGCACTTTGTGGTAACTGGCCTGCATCCCAGTGCACAGAAAATGTCACCAAATGATAATTCCTGGTGAAAACACAGAAGTTACACAGATGTGTGAGTAAGCCATAAGACAGGATGGCAGTGTGCAGTTTGCGCATGCTTGGCTCAAGAAGGTTTCTCTTTAAAAAGCTCCTTTGCAGGATGGAAAGATGGCTCAGCAGTTAAGAGCACTGGCTGCTCTTCCAGAGGACAGGGGTTCAATTCCCAGCACCCACATGGCAACTCACAACTGTCTGTAACTCCAGTTCCAGGGGGTCTGACATCCTGACACCAATGCTCATAAAATAAAATCAAATAAAGAATAAAAGAGAAGACTACTTTGCAACCTAAACTACCTACTTGTGTTCCTTGTCCCCATTGTTCACACAGCTTTCTGTGTGCCTCAGTATATTTGTTCCTACTATGGACTTGACATTGTTTTCATTATTATTCTTTTGTTTTGTTATGTCCCTTTGAGACAGGGTTTCTCTGTGTAGTCCTCGCCATCCTAGAATTCATTTTGTGGACCGGGCTGACCTGGAACTCAGAGATCCACTTGCCTCTGCCTCCCAATTGTTAGGATTGAAGAAGGTGTGTGTCCCCTACACCTGGCTTCATTCTTATTCTTCCTGTGGTTATGATGTGATTTTTTTTTTTGGTCCGGACCTAGGGACCGAACCCAGGCCTTGCACTTGCTAGGCAAGTGCTATACCATTGAGCTAAATCCCCAACCCCTGATGTGATGGTATCTTGATTCATGTCTTGACTGGGAACAGTAGTGACTTCGAAGTTTTGTTGTTGTTGTTTTGTTTGTTTTTAACAAACAAACAAACAAAAATAACCTCACTGAGAAAGGCATTTGGGGAAGCAGAAAGTTCTTAACAATTTTATGCCATTCAATGTTTCCTTGTTCTCTTTTTAGGTAGACATTTTCTCTCACGAGTAGGTAAAACCTGCCTTCCTATCTCTTGCCACGCCTCATTGTAATTTATGCTTCTTTAAAAGTCCCTATAGGAAACTGTTGAAGATGGGGTGGATTAACGTGTAAAATATAATTTGGTCTCATGTTCATGTAGTAATGGGTTGTTGAGTCTACTGTTTTTGTATGATGCACTTGAAAATATCCTAGTGCAAAACATCATAACATCCACCCCTTAGGGGACCAAAATACCCCTGTTGAGTACGGAACATATCCTCACGCCATAGTATGTGAATGTATCTTTGTGAAAAGAGCTAGTGAGAGCTGAACGCTTGACGTGAACCTTCCTTTGTAATGGTTAAGTGGATTGCTCTCATCTTGGAAGGCCCTAAGTCCTAGCCTATTTTTCTATGAAAACATAGTTGCAGCTGTTTCAGATAACTGGTGGTTGGAAGATGAGTCCTCATGTGGTTTGCTACACACTCAGAAACCTAGACGTGTCTAGGCCGTTTGTCTCTGAAGCTAAGGAGTTCAGTTTAACTTCAAATTAGTCTTAATTATCGAATATTTAAGTTCCAAAAATTCCTGTTATGATTTAACTGTATAAAGATATTTATAATTTTCTTAAGTTATCTGCAAAGACATTTATAATTTAAAAAATTGTCAGTAGTTTTGTTTTATACTAGAGACTATTAGACATGATATACAAGAACATGTACAAAATTTAAAAACAAGCAAGAGAATGAGCAGAAGTCGTGGCTGCTTTAATAGTAGTCTCTTGTGCAGAAAGAGCGCATTAGGACTGTGGCTGAGAGAATTCCTGTGTATGGGAGGGTAGTGATAACACTAAACCTTCATGGCTCCTGGGCTTGTGAGGCAAAGGGCAGTAGAACCCTTCACATGACCACCATGATTTCATCCAGAGAGAACTAATTTACTAATCACTCTCTCACATACATGTTGGAAGTTGACTGTGTTGATGAATTTGAGATTGAGGTAGGGTGGACAGTACCAACAGTTTTATAAATGAGGAAGCTGTTTGGTAAAGGTTATGTAGTTTACCCAACATTTCCTGTTTAAATGAACATTTTAAAGCACGATAAACTGAGGCGGCCGTGTTTTGCAGTGACATTTAGGGAGATTGACTAAACTGTTGAATATTTTTCTTTTTTCTTTCTCTTCTACGTTATGGCTGCTTTCCTTTTTTCCGTACTTTGAAATTATTGCAAATGCATTTAGGAGTACACGTTTTGAAAATGGCGTCTGTTGCAAACAGTTTCACAATGAACATTTCCATTCTTTCTGCACATAGTACTGACTTAGAGAACTGTCTGCAGTTAGCCTCTCTTCTACTCCTGGGGCCTGTAGATGTCATCCTGCTCTAGCTGTAGGAATTCTATTATTGATCCTCTCCTTTTGCTCCTTAGGAGGTTTATTTGTTTAAAATGTATTGCTACATCCATTCAACATACACGTTTTGGAAAAAATGAGAATTTAGAAAAACACCTCTGGTACCAGCTTCCATAGGCTAAACAAAGTCACATAACCACTGCAGTCCCTAAGTTATCCTCTAGCTGATAACGTTCACAGCATGATCTATGCTACCATGGAGAGGACGTTGTGCACTTCTTACATACTATTGCATTTCTATTCAATAATAAGTACTATGAGGAACCTCCTGTCCTACTCTACGACTATGTATACTTCCACCATTCAGAAAACTATAAGGCGAGCTTTGTTCTAGTTCATGTTTGCTCCATTTCAGTTCATAAATGCCCAGCGCACACCCTGTCACTGCTGTGTGACTGCCCTTCCTGTTGCCATTCAGAACTCCATTAAGGAGGGAATGAATCTTTATGCATCACTTGCCTTTTCTGTCTTTATTTTAATTTATTTTATGTATATGAATACACTGTACCTGTTTTCAGACATGCCAGAAGAGGGCATCAGATCCCATTACAGATGGTTGTGAGCCACCCTGTGGTTGCTGGGAATTGAACTCGGGATCTCTGGAAGAGCAGTCAGCGCTCTTAACCGCTGAGCCATCTCTCCAGCCCTCTTCTCATCATCTTTCTGCTTTAGCCTCTCTGCACAGCCGCTGTGGAGACCTGACCTCATCTCATGCATTTTAGTTTTCTACTTACATCTCTGTGACATTTCATTTTCTTTAACCACTCTCATTAATCCTCAAATGTTTAGATTCTTTGAGATTTCATTCTTTTTTTTTTTTTTTTTTTTTTTTTTTGGTTTTTTTTGGAGCTGGGGACCCGAACCCAGGGCCTTGCGGCTTCCTAGGTGGCGCTCTACCACTGAGCTAAATCCCCAGCCCCAAGATTTCATTCTTTTCTAACTCACTGTTTTACAGTTAACTTTTGTGCATTCCAAATGTTAGTGTTTTAAAGATAATATATATTTGTTTTCCCCCTGCATTCTATGAATGAGATTATATTCATTCCTGTTATTTTTAATTTCCATTTAATTTTCTGATGACTACCCAACTCTTTCTCTTGCCTAGACTTTTCTATATGGCTTTATATTTGTAAGTTCGTTTATTTCAGTGGATCCATTTGAAAGCTCGAGGTGGAGGTAGGCAGAGTTTAAAGATTTCAGTGTCTGTTCTTACATTCCAGAAAGCCTGTGTTGCATGTTAATGGTATCACCATCTAGGTCATATTCTATGTTGCCAGCTGTATAATAGCCACTCAGGTTAGAAGCCTGGAAGTCCTCCTGGATTCCTCCTTTTCCCCAGTCCCTGCTCACGTCTTCCATTTCAAAGGCAACTAAGCTGCTATTTCCTTATTCATTTTCTGAACTCACAGTGAAGCCAACCTTCTTATTCAATGGTTAGAAATTCCCACCTAGCAGAATGAGTAAGGTCTAGAGAAATGCTGTACAACGTCATTCCTACTCTTAGATTACTAAGTGTGCTTAAAGATTAATTGTACAGTAGCTGATCCTAAGGAGCAAGCATTCTTCATATAAAACAAAACAGAAGCAGAAAAGCCCTCAGAAGAACATGGCCAAAGATAGGCTTATTGCCTTAATTGTGAAGATGATAATGTGAACATGTAGTGTATCCAACTCATCAAACTGCTGACATTAATTCTGCACAGCCGATTTCAGCACATCTGAATGGGTTGGGGCGGAGGAGCAGCTCCCACCCGCTTACTGGTTTTCACCTCTCTGTTCAGTGCTGGGTGGCTGTCTTCCTCTCTATTAGATGCAGAGCTGATCTGAGCCTTGCAACTTCATTATTTTCATTTTGTATAGTCCTGTACATTCCACATGTGGTAGAGAAATGCTCTTGGAGAGCTTAAACCCCTTAATACTGTATTTTGAGAATGAGTCTCATGAAGTTGTTCAGGCTGGCCAGGAGCTTGCTGTCCTTCTACATCAGCCTCCAGTGAACTGCCGTGGTGTTTGCCCCTGGACCGGTCTACCTTGCTACTGTTGTGTCTTCCGGCTCCCGGAATGACAAGCTCTTCCACGGGAGTGTCAGATGAGAGAGAAAGCCATCTGCGTTCTCCAGGGTTGTCACCATCTCAGTGCTCTTCCTGTCTTGTTCTGATGCGTGAGTTGGGTTTCTTTTGTTCCGCATGTTCTTTGAGTAGAGTTTTCTTTTCATTCTCTTCTCTCCTCCCTGCACGTTCTGTACTCAGCATTCCTATCTTTACAGCAGTTATTTCTGTTGAGTAGTTGTGCGCGTGTGAGCGCATGCGTGCGTGCGTGTGTGTTTGTATGTGAGTTTGTGATGAGGTACATGGTAGGATATTTAGGAGCTTCTTGTGCTTACTCATAGCTAACAGCTTATGTGTCCCTTTTGCGTCTTTATTGTGACAACTAAACTGAATCTAGGCATTCCCAAGGTGTCTGGATGACAGTCCGTTTCCTCTTTAGAACACTTTCCTATACATTACTTTGTTGAGGCACTTATGATCCCATATGGTGGTTCTATCATGACCTGTTCATGTCTTTACATTCATGCATGCATGTTTTTATGTGAGAATTCGTGTGCCACAGAGCACATATGAAGGTCAGAGTACAACATACAGAAGGCTGTTTTCTCCTATATATGTTGGGAGATGTAACTCAGTTCATCAGACTTGGTGGCAAACAGCCTTACCCACTGAGCCCTCTTGTTCATCCTTATGGATGCCAGAGGCCAGCATATTCAGGGCTTCTAGAGCAGTGCTGAGACTGTATGGTCCCCAGTCAGCATGTGCTTATTCACTGCCTATGCCAGGACTGTGCCTTCGTCTCCTTCCAAATAATAAGAAAGGACAGTCTGCAATGTGAAGCATTTTATTTTAAAAGAAAGAACTTGATAGTTTGATTTGCCAATTTATAATAATTTTTATAAACTAGCCGAGGGTTGTATCCTACAAAGGTACCTGAAGGGAATCCTATCATTATTTATAAAAGAGTAGATTTTTTGAAAGCCTAAATCATTTCCTTAATTTTCCTACCATGGTTGATATACTCTTATATTTTTAATGGCAAATTTGTTTATTCCTGGGTGAAACATGAAACTGTTCAGGACCTGTAAAGGCCCTTTAGACATTTCAGATAAATATTCAAGGAGGACTTTTAATATAGTGAGATAAAAAGAAACAGAGCAACAGAGACTTCTAGGAGTGAATTAAGCTCATATTCTAGGCATGCGTGTGTGCGTGGTAAGTGTCCATGATAAACTCAGATTCTTAACTGATTCTAATCATTGCCTTCATTGTGGTGAATTTGGAGAATTAAGGTTACTGTGATAGCGGGGGCAAAACTATATCCAATCCTGAGGTAGTCTGTATTCTGCTTTCTTGCATCTTAATGGCTCTCTAGCCTCCTTTCTCCCTCCTATATGTGGACGTCTGTAGTATGAAGTGTATGTGGAAAATATCTGATGCTATGGCCGACTGTCTGCAGAGGTGCATGTGAGTGAGACCCCTTTTAATCATCCGTATAATGATTGGTGGCTCCCTGTTGTTAAACCACAGTTATTGATCCATCATCGCTGAAGTCCATAGCTGAAGAAGCTGGTGCTGTCAGGCATTGATTGACTAGGAAGGAAGTGTAGAGATATTCTAACTCACTTTTATTTTCATCAGCAACAGTTCCAGTGGAGATGTGTGTGAGACCTCCATGATGGAACATCATTTTTTTCTGCATTAAGAGGTGTCTGATGTGACTGAAATTGCTGGAATAACTCAAACGCTGCGTTTAAAATATTTAGAACAGAAGAAACTGTCCAAAACTTCTCATCTGGCCTGGCTAATGGTTCAGACTCTGGAAAATCGGTCTGAGGGTAGTAGTATAAAAAAAGAGAGAGAGAGCACTATAAGCTTATTTGGAAGCAAATTGAGTAACATATGATATATGTTAAATTTTTATGAAAGGTTATTTTCCACGTAAGTTACCATGTTTTGTGAAAACTAAGACATTTCCTGGCTGTTCGGAGAAGTTTAAATCATAATTAGTAGTTGTCTCGTGGAACTGTTTTCACATTTTGGGCTGTTTGAGAGGAGCAGAAATACACACACACACACACACACACACACACACACACACACACACACAAGCAAGGACAAACTAAAGATACAGAAGATATTTAGGAAAATGCCTCTCTGCTTTCAGTTTAGCTTAAGTAGATTTTAACATCCGGGGTGAGCATTGTTTGTTTCCTTCATAGCACTTAGGTCCTAGCTGTGTTCAGAACAAAATAAAAGAACAACAACGATAAATGGTGGGTGGGTGGGTATGTTAAGAGTGAAACCCAGAAACAGGACAGACGCCAGGGTCCGATCCCCAGTGACAGTTCCTCATCTGGAGCCTTTCTCCCTCGTCCTGAATGTTTTATTTTGTTTTAATTACAGCGTCTTGCCTGTACTTTGTCCCTCTGATCCTTTGTTAAAGCCCAGATCACTCTGTGAAGACTGCGCTCCTAGGTGTGATTTATTGAGTGACAGGTAGCTGTAGGGTGGAACACCCGCCTCTGTACCTGAGTAAAGCATTAGACATCACAGAGCTGGGGTAGGCAGGGGGGCGCCCAGAATGGGGTGGGGGAAGTGAAAAGCACCGAGCAGTAACACAGCAGCTCCTGGATACAGATCAGAGGAGAGGTTCTGCCACAAATCACCTAGAAACATGTCAGACGCTGCATGTGTGTTGTTTTACACTGAGGGCACAGCCGTAGTCCAAAAGTATTGATTCTTTCCTTTGTATGGAGACAGAGACTGTCAGGCCTAGCGGGCTGACCTTGGTATGGTGCAGACAACTATTCCCCACCCTGCTGACTAGATGAACCCCACAGGAAAAGCTCGGGCAAGAGATGCCAGTGTCCACCTCTCAGACACAGGGAGAAACAGATGCCTGCTGAACCTGCTTCTGTTCTCCCCTCCCCACCAGCTCGGGCCCCCGGGGTGCTGCCTGTGACTGCACATGAGAGGAATGAGTCTCGGAGCCAATATGTGCATTTGTTTGTGTGTATCTCAAAATGCACACAAAGAAACTGTTTAAAATTTTTTTTATTTTTCTATGAGATATTTTAGAGGTGTGTGTGTGTGTGTGTGTGTGTGTGTGTGTGTGTGTGTAAGCAAAAAAGAGGAATTTTTTTGTACATGTTAAGAGAGAAATCTATGTGTGATAACCCCCCCCCAAACACACACACACACACACACACACACACACATAAGTATAGGGCTTTGGCCACTTTCCCCTTCTCTCTCTGTTTCAACATCCCCATAGACAGGTGAGATAGACGAAAGTAACTGCTTCTCAGAGCTAATTGAGTCTAGCTTATTTTTTTTTAAAGATGGTTGATAGTTAAACTACACGGATCCATCAGTCTGTGTGATTTCATTGTGCCCTTCCTTCTCGTAAGCTCTGTAGTACTTTAAACCATTTGTACCATTTACATATGTTCTACTTCCTTTACAAATCAAGTAAATTTAGCTGAGCAAACTAGTATGTGTTTAGAATTCGTATTTGCATTGGCTAAGTACAAACAAAGATATAAGACCCATACCACTATGAAACCGTAAGCTGCTATGAAAAGGGGGCTGTCACGTGACTCTCAGGAAACATGGCCGATCCTCTGTGGGAATTTGTGCATCAAGACTTTGTTTCCTTTATACTGTTTGCCTGGAGTACCATGGAAGTCTTCAGTAGTTCTTTCTTAATGATACTGGGTGCTTTATCATCATTCAAGTAAGAAGAGGATGCCTTTCTCCACTCATTTCAAGGATGTTGCTTCATGCACCATTGTTGTAGGATTGAGCTGTCCGTCAAGAAAAGTCTAGCATTTTTTAGATTTGCCCAAAGGGGAATATCAGACACTCGACAAAAAGTGGTGACCATCCATGTGCTGCAGTTTTAAGAACCTTTTCTTCAAAAGGGAGTCGTTTCCCACTTCCAAACAGAACACTGCAGATAAAGTCTGTGTACAGTTTGTGTACCTCAACATTAACTGTTCTTTGATGAGAGATTTTTTTTTTAAAGTGGCCAATCGGAAGAGACAAACAGCAAGCCCATGTAAGCCATGGGCTCTTCCTGTGTGGGAGGTCATTTTGCTGCCTACATGCATGTTTTCACATTAAAACAGTTGCAATGATTTTTTTATGACCCAGAAAACAAACAAAGTCTTCTCATGGCTTAAAACAGTCATTTGCTTTGTAGTCATTTTTCTTTGTAAGGTGTCACATCTCTACACTATTTAGGGTTTTCTAGACTCTAAGATTTAAAAAAAAAGTTTCTCCTAAAAGGGTTGTTAGATTCAGTTAATTGTTTTGGCTTCTTATGTTTATTCTAAACAGTTTTCATCCTCTTTGTCAGACCTTTGCTTCTGGTTAGAAATGCCCCATGTTTTACAAGTTCAGAACAGCTGGACAAACATTTATTAAACAGAATTAAGGGGCCTGACTTAGGATGTGTCATTGTCTTTGAGTAAGAACACTGTGGCCATAAAGTAAGAGACAACAAGTGACTCCTATTTGTGAGGTACCATGTAAGAAATACAGCCCAGAGAGCAGACTGGTGAAGGTTTAAGATCTGCATACGTAGGATTGCTATTTTTAACACCTTCCTTTTCCTTTAATAGATACAGGCTAATCCTCCGCCTTCCTCTCATCCCTGTATATCTTACACCCACCAGCTTTACCACTAAAATCACATTGCTTTTGAGTGTGTCAGTAGAGTTATCCCTTGTCTTGTTAGTATCATGTTTGATTTCTTGGACAGAGACATAAATCACCATCTAATATGAGGTCTTTTGAAGAGGCACCCAAGGTTTATTGCCAGTAACAGACTAGTGGCCGTATGTGGACTTTCCATGAATAAAACAGATTGATGATCCATTTTATAGCATCGCAAGCTGTATTATAAATATATCGCCCTTTTCAGTAATTTAATGTGAGGAACAGCCTAATGAGCTCCCAGCTCTGATCAGGCAGAGAACTGGGAGTTCTCTGTAGCTTCTAGGACAAGGGACGAGTGGAGAGTAAGAAGTCCAAATCCTGTAATGCTTTCTTCAGCTCAGTGACAAAGTCTTTGTAATTAAAGACTTGAAGTATCAGTTAAGTCTGTCTAAATTTAGAGTCTGTCAGAGAAGTAAAGGAAAATAGAAAGTAGTTCTGATTTTTCTTGTACCTGGAAATCTCAGGTGATTGGCTTTTGAAAGTCATTTATTTTTCTTTTTCTATTTTCCTTTAACTGGTTGAAGTTATTAACAAAAATGGATTACAAAAAAAATTAGAGATATACCTAATCAAACATCTCCCTGATAGATTGGACGACAAATGAGTAGATATATTTAACATTGTAAGGATCTTTAAAAAGTATTTTCATTCTGTGTAGTAGACATCAGTGTTTAAACAACCCACACAATCACATCATTGTGTTCTCTGAGGGTTCAGAAAGCACGCCAGCCTGGCTGCTCTAGACTCATTTTGTGCATGTGTTTCCCCTCTCTCCATGGAAGCTACTGTCTAATTAATCTAGAGCATATTTCCTTTTCTGGAATGCAGTTGATTCTTCTCTGCCACCCTTGTCTGTGCATTACCAGTTAAAACTGCATTATACATTTGTAGAAGTTAACCTTTAGTCTAAAGTGGCACTGTTTACAACATTAATTGCTGAATACCTCTGTAAAATCCATCAAATCGTTTCTCCAAGTATGCTTATCTATTATGAGAGCATAATTTTGGCAGACTCTGGTTTTTATACACCAGACAGTGCACACAGGGCGAGTGCAGAATTGAAAAAGGCTTTAATTAGGCTTTACAGACTAGGTTAAAGCGAATATGTTACCACCGGGACGTAAACATACCAGCAAGGACCTAACCTGCCTGGCCCAGTCCTGCCTACCTCACTCACATACATTATGCCTCTGATTTGAAAATAATAAAGAAGTGAAATGGCCCTACTTATGCCCCCTGTTTCTTATTAAAAATGGTTGCCAAGTGAAATTCTATCAAAAAAACATATCTGCAGACAGTCTCAACATTGTTTTGAATTTTAAAGAGTTGCTGTGTCTTATAAATGATATAAATGATTTATTATTCTATGTTCAGGGCAAAGTGCTTTTGAAACCAAGGGTGTATTCATTTTTGCTTTTGCCTTTTCTTCTGCTCTTTTTGCCTTCCTCCTCAGTACTTCTGGGGTTTAGTACAGTCTTTAGGTCTAAGCTTACCTGACTAAAATACTTTGTTTCTCATTCTTCATTTCTGAAACTATGGAATCAAATTGAAACCTTTCTCTGGGAGGTATATTAAAAATCATAAAGAGTAAATGTGTAAAGGTCTCTGCTTCCACAGAAGTTATCGTTAGACATTTAATTTTGTTACCTGTGACAGCCCAGAAACTTACCACTATGTGAGTACCTTGATGTTTTAAGGTAGGTTGAGGTAAAGCTTGTGGCCATGCTATTTATGACTCTATTGTTAGCTGAAGGTTACAGTGGTACATTATCTGAGGAGCAAATGCTGACTGATTTCATTGTGTGTACATTGGAAATAGATGCTGTTCTCTTATAAGTTTTGCCTCTTTAACACAAAGTCATAATGATTTTAAGCTTGCACATTAAAAGCTGGTGTGTTGAAGTTACCTTCCCTCACATAGCCTCTGACTTCCCATCAAATCTTGCTTCTCCTCTTCCCCCAAATACCTAAGGGCAGAGCCATTCTCCTGTCTTTCTCTCTCCCCTGTATTTCTCCTATGATAAACCTTATTCACCAGTGCCCCCAATGCTCTCAAGTTCTGTAAGACTTCCACAAGAAAAGCATAAGGCTTGTGAAGAAAAGACGTCACCTGCGAACTTGATCCTCCCTTTGTTTATGAAAGTCAACAGGGCTCATGTCTTCTCTTTTCCCAGGGACTCTGGGAGAGTCCTATTCAGAACTCGCTGTTTTGAAGGATTGTACAGCTGCTGATGACTTGCCTCTTAAAATATTGACTGCTTCAGAGGGGCACATACTCTGCCCTTGAGTGGTTTTAATCTTGGTTGCACTATGAAGAGACCCACACTCCGATCTGAGGTCTCAAGCTCTGGGACAACTTTAGAAGTTGTGCTAGTTTTCTTATTTTTATTTTGACTGGTACTCATCACTTGACAGTCCCGGAGTATGAGGCGAATATGTCCGTGTTGACACACACTTGTCTATGAACGTGTGCTTCTATACAAAGTATGCTTCGTATACGTACGATGAAGGTACTGCCTTTTTGGTACATCACTGGCTTGTGCAGCGATTGGTGCACACAGTGTATTTATCACAGGTTAAGTACTGGTCTTATGTGCTTGGTTTCCTTCAGAAGGCACAGTCGTGCTGGAAAACTATTCCTAATGAATTGCAAATAGAGATCAGCTAAGTAAGTTGTGTTAATTATGTCATGTGCACTATTGCCTAATGTAGAATTGGACAAGAGACTAGAAACTGCTTGTCAAATGTTTCCCTTAACTAATGTGATATTTTTGTGGTTTTCAAATGACACAGTTCATACAACTCGTTGGATGGAACCTCATTAACCACTCCTTAGTTTACTTTAGAAAAATTATGTTATTAAATATGCTGTGATAGGTTCTGTCTTCATTACTTTGCTTTTAGCTCCTTGCAGAGTGCTTACTTTGTGACACCTCTCCCTAGTCCTTGGTCTTTGAGGAAGCCAAGGGAGTTCCATATTCAGATCCTGTGTCTAATCTGCTTTCTACCATTGTAAACAGCCAGTAAGTCATGCATGTATTTGTCACGGCTGTCATTTGGCAGCCGTGATTTAGTCTTTTTTTTCCAACTCTGCCCATTTCCTCAAGGTTTGACATCTTGATATCCTAATGCTTTAAATAGAAATTTTAAAATCTATTTTTCAATTTCATCAGTCTGTCCATCTGTGTGTCCATCTGTCTATCCATCATCCATCTCCTACCTATCTTATTTATATATTATTCCCTCCTCCCTCCTCCCCCCTCCTCCCTCCCTCCCCCCCTCCTTCCTTCCTTCCTTCCTTCCTGCCTGCCTGCCTGCCTGCCTGCCTGCCTGCCTGCCAGTCTATTAGCCCAAAGAGACTAAAAAGAATGTCTTCTTTTCCTAGTACTTGAATCCTAGATAGCGAGAATCGCTTGTTACAGATACTGGGAATTGTTCTCGGGTCTTTCGGAAGACCATCAAGAACATCTCAATCTTACTTTAAGAAAGTAAAGCAGATGGCAGTACTAATAACCGCAAACTGAAATTATAATTGTGAATGTATTTTCCACTTTTCTCAGTTTGCCTGGTCTAGAAAGTCTTCATATCAAAAGCAGAACTTCGTATTTTTAATAAATAATTTTACTTTTTCTTCCATTCCCCTTTGGCTATTGCTGGGAAAATTAAGGACCACATATATTTGAAAATAGAATTTTTGTGGGGTATATTAGCAACTGCTACAATCCTATCTTCAAAGGCATTAATCTCATGGATTCTTTATGGTGACTGCCTATTAGTATTCGAATTTTCTGTCCTTTTTTTCTTCCTTGGTGAGCACATTTGTATCAGCGATGTATTAACTGTTTCATAAATTGGAGATTGTTGAATAGTTGGGAATATAGTTCTTACAATAGAGCAGGACATCTCATACAAGTGAATTTGACTGGTATATTAGTCTAAATCTCTAAGATTCCTTTAATCCTGCTTAAGAGGTCAGATAGACTTGCTCTCTTATACGTGGAGAAATTCAAATGAGGGGCATCCCCACACCATTGAACTGGCTATATCTTACTTGAAATTTTTTGCCAAAGTCTACTTGATCATCTAGCCTGAACACTTCCTTTTATTATAGAAAAAATCTTGTTATAGCTGCACTTGGATCAAACCATCATAAATCTCTTGTCATCTACTTTTCCCAGAGGCGTCACCCCAGAGGGTTGGAAATTCTTGTTAATAAGACAACCTTGTCTTTATTCTGTATATTAGCTCTTCATTCCTGCCGTTTGGTTACCTGTGGAATTCTTTGCCTTAGCCACAGCCAACCAGGCACATCCCTGACAAAGTCTGTCTATAAGGATATTATCCTTCCTGTGGCCTCCCCTTTCTCTTCCCACCTTCCATCACCCCCACCCGTACCACACACGTTCTTCTAACTCTGTGCAGACTTGGCAAAAGATTTCATCCCCATCCTTGTTATGTAACCAACCACCTACCCCTTTTTGGCAAGGGACACCCAACTTAGCAAGTTGCAACAAAGAGTTGAGTTAATTGGAACATGCACTAGGCTCAAATTTGCAACAAAGAAGGGCTGATAGAAATCAAGAAAACACAACCATATTGCTTGAGTGGTATGAGTACATGGGAAATGTCGTCTACTATCTGGGTGCATTTAAATAACTCAACTACCATTCTCCACTTCTCCTGACACCCTCCCCCTCACTGTTAATACTTTTAACTTGCTCTCTCATGTCTGCTCATGGGTGGGCATAGCTTTCTGAAACCGACCAGTGAAGCAGAGCCGTCTGTGACTGACTCCCTTTGCCTCATGTTTCTATGTCTGAGACTCAACTCTATGACATCTGTTCCCAGTTGTTTGCGTTCACCCATGTCTTCCATTGCTTTGTGCCTCTTCCAGCACTTGAGTATGTCTTTCCTGCATAAATTCTAATTTAAAATGCTTGTATGAAATGTATATATAATAAGGATTTTGTTTTAAAGGTAGGATCTCGCTAAACAGTATGTATGTATCTATATTTGATCATAGTCACTCTGTCCTCCAGTTCTTCCCAGGTAATTCCCTCTTTTATCTTTCTTTTCCTTTTTTTTTTTATAAATGTCACCAAGTCTAACTAGTGTTCATATATTCTTAGATTTAGATCTATGACTTTCTGCTGGACTTAGCACAGGCTGTTGTCTTAGAGAAAGCTGGCTATTCCTCTTTCTAGCAGCTATCAGTACTGCAGTTAAGGGTGGGGCTTTATGTCTGCCTCTCCTCTACATTCTAGGATTTGGGGTGACTTGAGCTTACACAAATCTTGTTCACCATTGGGGCAATTCCCCTGTTGTGTCTAGAAGACACCGTTTTCTTATAGTCATCCACTACCTGTGGCTCCTATATTCTTTATGCCTCATCTTCTCCAATGATCCCCGGACCTTGGGGGAGGGATATGATACAGATGCCGTCCCATTTAGGAATGAGAATGCCACAGGCTCCTGTTTTCTGCAGCTTAGTCAATTGTGCGTCTGTGTTAATCACCATGCACAGCAAATACAAGTTTCTCTCATGATGGTTGAAAGATTCTTTAATCTATGAATGCAATGATAAGTCATTAAGTGTTGGTTTAGTACTATGTCTGCTGAGAGGAATAATGGTAGTAGGTTCTCCCTTAGGGTTTATGACCTGTCTTGTCAGAGGTTCTTGGGCTGGTGATAGTGTCGGGCATGGGCTTCATCTTGTGCAAAGGGACTTAAATCCAATTGGAAAGTGGTTGGCTATTCTGATGATATCCCACAATTACAAATACTCTTGACTTTGAAAAATAGAGGGAATTCCCACTTCTCTACAGCCCATTCAACCATGGGTGCAGGAATTCTGCAGCCACAGGCTGGCTCTCCATTCTGAACTCTTAGGCTGCTGGATATTCTTGGTCAGCATCCAAAGTTTTAGAATGAATGGTGAGTCTAGCTCCTGATGGCCCAGATCATCTTAAAGCTTTAAGTTTGTTTCCTTGACTCGTAAAACTCTTCCACAACTGGCAGTAAGAAATGATTCTGTGTGCCTTTGGGCTTCTGAACCGGATCTCCCTTCCAGCCTTCGCCTTTGAGGATCTCTTGGAGATATTTTAGATAGTATAATCAGCCTCAGCATTTATCCCCTTAGGCTTTGAAGGGTCTTGAAAGGACTCGCATGAATGTGAACTTGTTTGTGAGAAGTTCCTGCCTATGGACTTCTTGGTGCCTGAAGATCAGAAGCACAGGCTGATTACTTGCCAGACATTTCTTTGCACTGGATACCATCACTGTTACAGTCAGAGGATGAAGATTTCATGTACATCATCTCATACATAATCTTCTCACATCCTATTTATGTTTGTACCCTTATTACTTCCACTTGACAACTCAAGAAACAGGCTTGCCCATGCTTATGTAATGGATAATAGGACAGCAGTGTCACTCTAGACCTGATACCTAGTTCTGATATCGTACAAATACCTCCCAGCTCTCCTCTTCAAAATGTAAAACAGGCAAGGTAGTGTCAGCATATTTGATATTGATATATATTCATGTGATTACATATACTTTTTTGAGAAAAGGTCCTGCTGTGTAACTTCAGGCTGACCTCTAACTTGTGACTTTCATGCCATAGCCTCTTGGTTGCCCAAAGGCTTGCATTACCCATGTGCACCCTCACACGTGGCTTTCTTTGGGTATTTTGATATAATTATTAAAGAACAGAATTTTATGAAAAGTAGGAAAATGTGATCCAAACTAGATTGGATTGCTATATCGAATTTCTTTCACTTAAGATCCACAAATTCTGGGAAAATAACAATAATATATTTTGACAGACACAGATAAGCTACTGTGCTAAATTTGATTATGAAGTATCCAAGACAAGGTTCCGTATCCTTCCCAGGGCAATTTAGAGCAAGAAGACTTCTTTAACCTGATGTGTGGGTGTGAGTGTCATGTTGGGTACTGAATGCTGGCCTTGCACATGTTAGGAAAGTCCTCTCCACTGAGCCACCCCTTTTCCTAAATCCCCATTCTGCCTCTGAACCTCTAACCTCCACTTTGAAAGTTCTTGTTTATTATCTAAGCGAAGGTTTAAGGGAAACTAACACTTTGCTTTTCATCTGACCTGCAAATCGAACCCATGGCATAAGGAACTCTGACGTCTAGTTAGACATACTGGAGTGTTACGAGAACAGTTGGTAATGACTTCAGTTAACTGAGTACATTCTGTGTCTGTATAAGTTTGCCTTTTGGATGCTAAAGAGTTCTGAAGATTAGGAAAGGGGAAAGTGCTGTTTTACACAACCTCCCATGGGAACAGCTTGAAGTGTTTTGTGGTTTTTGTTTGGTGTTAAGATCTGAAAGAAGAAGAGAAAACACCAAAGAAAGAACATTTAGAATTGTGCAGACTGCTGGGTAAAGCCACGCCCCTCCACTTGGCATGCATTTCCCACCTGTCGGTAGCAGGTTTGCACACCATACTCTTCACGGTCCCATTTCTCCCTGCGCACTGTTATGCTGACTCTGAGTGTTAGCAGTTTTATGCCACTAATTAAACCTTTTCTTTCATGATTATTGTTACAAGGTATATTGTGATTTTTCTATAATCACAAAAGGGCAAAAGGCTTTAAAAAAGTACATTGTAGAAAACTGAAGATTATTCATTCCCAGTGACTATTAGTAGTGTAGTTTATATAAATGTATTTGGCATTTCTTATTTTTTATTAGTCATAAGAACAGTAGAAATATTTTCAGTTTAATCTAGTCGGGTTTGTATGTAGTTCTTAATTACACTAAAATGTGAATCTTTACTTAGTCTATTAACCAAAATACATTTAAGGCACATGGGACCTTAGAGATCATTTAGATTGTTATGTTCAAACTCCAGTTTCTCTGTTCATATTACAATAACAGGAAGAGTGACCTGAGATTATTCTGGAGGTCCAGCTTCTCTTGCTGCTTTTGCCCCTTACTCCCTTCGTAAGTTAAGAATGAAAATATCTTCTGTAATATCTTTTGATTTGATGTGTATAGGAAACTTTGATATCATTGTAGAAAGGCAGACTAGAAATAAAAGGTATTTCAAAGACTCTTGATGTAGGTTGTAAATCTGTGAATTTCCTCCTTGGCTTCCCAAAAGGTTATTAGAGAGCTCCTTTAAGTTCTCCTGTAGTGCTTTTACATGTGCAGAGGCTCACTCCCCAGTCACCCCACTCCACCACGGCTATTTCTGAACTCAGCTGATAGTTTTCAGCTCTAATTTCTTGAAAAAAATTCAAGGTTCTAAAACATTAATTTCTGCCACTGTTTCTGAGGAGCATCCATTGAAGATGATTATTCGAAAATTTCATAAAGACAAAATAATCCATACACTTTAAGCCATTCTGGGGTATACCAACTTAGATGTAGATAAAGAACTGTTTGTGCCATCTATTTCACAAGAGCTTAAAATAGTGTTTGATTAAGTACTAGTCTCATCCCTACTAAGAAATGCACAACTTTTGCTGTTTATAAGCATAGACTACTGGTTTTATCTCTTTACAAAAAAAAAAAGTGATCAACAACAACAACAACAAGAAGCACTAGATGAAGATAAAGAAGTCAGGAATTGTAAGACAAGAGGAGCCTTAGAGCCTCTCATGCATGATAACCACTGTAATTGGCTGTTGATTCTACTCTAGAGTGCTAACCACTGTAATGGAAGTTTAATTTCGTATGTGGGTATGGAGAAGGCTATCAATTGTGATTCAACCATAAGGCCAGTATTTAAAATACTGTTAACAGATTCTAGAGTAGTCATTTCCATAAGAAGTCCTGATGCTGTAGAGGGCACAATTACTCTTTGAAATTCGATAGGTAGGTTTTGGGAGAGTGGGCGGCACAATTCAGGTATCCTGGGTTTAGACCTGAGCTTTCCTTGCCATCTCTGGTGTCTTAGTCAGAATTCAATCCCAGCTCCTTCCAGAGCAGACAGGCCTGTGATCTTTATGCATTTATTTGGTTTTCTGTGACAATAACAGCTCAATTTAGTGTGCACTTCATTGGTGAGTCAGGCACTGTGTCAGAGTTTTACTGGATTTTTTTTTCCTTTACTGGGGATACTGATCCTTCCATTTCACATACACAAAGAGATTAAGTAACTTGTGTACATTTTTAGAGCAAGAGTAAGGGGAAATGCTGAATTGGATCCCAGTAATTTCATTTCAGAATGTGTCTCTTGAACTACTTAGTAGTTGATCCTCCTCAGAGGGTTTCATTGCTACTTTTCATTCCTAAACAAAAGTTTTATGTATACCATTTAAACCATGAGGACTCCAGGCTTCAGTTTGAAAGCCAGTATTAAGAGAATTAAAAATATATCTCGAAGACACTCACTGGTTTGTTTTTCTGTTTCTCGAATCGTAAGAGTCCTGGACACAAGAGATGACAGTTTCTGCCAAATGGACTCTTGGCCACCAGTGGCAGATTTGTCTCAGAGATTTCTGTCTTTAACAGTAAAAGGAAAACGCTGGTGAGGTGGGTGCCTCGATTGGGCTGTTGATGAATAATGGAGTTGGTTGTTGGGCAACTTGTGTTATTTCATCTAAGTGTCCCCAACAAGCAAAGCTGCAAGAGGGGAGGATGTGTTGAAATGCATCCTACGTTTTAAAGAAGAGTTGACTTAAGACTGGTAGTATTTTATCAACATCCAAGTAGGACCTTACTTAGGTCTGTTAATGTTTATAGATGTTGTTTTTCTTCGGTTAAATTAAAAAGGGAAACTAACTTTAGTGTTTATTTTCAAGTACCAAAGCAAAGTCCAAAGCGTGTATCAGATGTAATTTCAAGTTCAGGATTTTGAGGTCAAAAGGGCACGTTGGCAAGGTAACACTGTGGCCATACTGCAGTAACTTGTGAGAGGAGCAAAGGAAGGTCATTGTTTATTTTACTTTGGAACATGGTGCTAAGCTTTAAATATGAGTAAGTGCTAGTCAGGTGATGTGTTGCTTAATAACTTTCTGCTCTAGATAGCCCCCCTTATCGTGGACAAAACTATTTTACTAGTCAGTTGACAGAATAGTAAATGACTTAATGAAATTTTAGCAGCAAACAGAAAGACAACCATTCTGTAAAACACTACTCATATAGTATTCTCCGTGTGTGTGTGTGTGTGTGTGTGTGTGTGTGTGTGTGTGTGTGTGTGTGTGTGTGCTTTAATACATGTATGGAAGCCAGAGGTTATTAGATCTTTCTCCGTTCTCTCCACCTTAGCTTTTGAGATACAGGGTCTTTTGTTGAATCCAGAGCCTACCCATTTGGAGAGATTAGCTGGCTGGCAAGCCCCAGTGACCTTCTGTCGCTTTCTCCTCAGCACTGGAATATAGATGGGAGCTGTCACATCCTGGCTGTGCTAAACTGATGCTCCAAACTTAGGTTCCCATGTTTGCACAGCCAACATTTTACCAGGCGAACCTGTTCTCCAGTTCTGTTATTATTTCTTGATGTATTCCAAAAAGGACTTAAAATGACTGTGTTCTTGCTCTGCATATTACTTCATTTAATCCTTATTCCTATGTGAGAGCATAATGTTTACTTAAACCAAGATTGCAGTATGAAGAGTTTTGGAATCCTAGCTAAAGACCCATTGATTTCAGGCACTCAACATGAGAATAAGTAATTTTACTCAAGAGTTCTTTATTGTTACCTTATTGTTGTTAAATTTAGACGTTCCAAGTGATAAGATTAATTTGATACCTTTTAAAACTGTTCAGTAGGTTAAACTTACAAGTAAGGAAACTCAGATAATGTAAACGAGTTGGCAAGCATTATTGTATTTGGGGTTCATTTTAGAGTACTTGGGAGAGCACTTCTGCAAACGTAAATGGTGTGTGTTCTCATGCTTCCCTTTCTACTGAAAGGGAAAGTTATTCTTTTCTCTTGGTGCTGGTCATCAAACCTGGACTTTTCCCAGAATAAGCACTTGGTTTACCAGCTATCTACCCCAAGCCCCAAGAAAAAGGGCTTTAAAGAGGAGACATTTCCATGAACTGGCTCAGGTCTCTTCTTCTTTTTAGAAGATGGCCAGGATTTTGCCTCTTCTTCCTCCTGACTTACTGAATGTCTGTAGTCTGAAACATTTTAAAATTTATTTTTACATTTAGTAGAGCCTGAGAGACTGTGTGCTTGTGTGCTCAGGTGTGTGCAGCCAGTGATGTGCATGTGAAGGTCAGAGGAGAGGACTTTTGTAGGACTCAGTTCTCTCCTTCTACTTCATGGATTCTAGGGCTTAACTTAGGTTGTCACACTAGACTATAAGTATCCTAACCCACTGAGGTATCTTACTGGCATGCAGTCTGAAGTAGTCATTAGTTTGCTATTGTTATTGTTGTTTTAATTTATACTACATATAGCATAATTCCACTGTGTAATATTATTAAAGATACTAAATTTTAAAAATGGTAATATGATGTCATTCTTTGAGAATAAACTTTTCCAGTGATCAATTTCTATCATGTAAAACAAAGCCTTCATATTCTTTTCTTTTGTTATAATTTCCTCAAACACAAACCCTGATGAGTTTCTTCATGAGCATTTAGGCTCTAGTAATTTAGGATACTCATGGTGATGATATTCAAAGGGGACACCTAACTGTGGACTGCCCATTGAGCGATTTATAGTACCTGACAGTGTTAGCCACACCCTAAAAAACAAAATTCAGATGCTTAATGTTATCTGACCACAAGGGCAGAGTCAGGCCTTGCTTCTGGCTGTTCTTAACGCAGCTTGGGCTCTTTGCCAGCTTAATTCATTACTAGAATTCATGTATTTGATGTCTTATGTTGGTATCTTTCTGAAGAACATATGGATTGTTAAAATCTTAAGATGCATTCCTCATTTCCAAGCTTAGTTCACTTTTCCACAGAACTGCTCAACCGATTAGAGTGATGGGATTGTATAATGTGAAATGTTGGAACATTTAATAGGATCCAGAGGATTTGCTGCTCTCTGAAGAAACTATTAACTAGTACATGAAAATTCGGCTGAAAACTCATAGTTAATAATTGCCGTTTTCTAACATGAAAGGATCCTGTCCCTCATGTTTTTTGTTAAACATTGTATAGTTGCCAAATTAGTTGGGCTCTAATCTGTTTGTATTTAATATAATTAGTTTAGCCCATCGAGAAGTGGAGGGTGGTGGGAAGGGTGAGCAGCTCAGTGGGTGCTAGTGTGTGGTTGTGCACCTGTGTCTGTCTGTGGTGTTGAGCGTTCGGTGTCCTGACTTAATCAAGTGTAACCTGTGCACAGTTTTACAGGCAGGGATTACTCAAGGCTGTCGTGCTTTCAAGACTTGGTTTTCTCCCTAAGCTTAGTTTTCGTGGCTTGGCAGGATAAAGGGCAGAGATGTTCGAACTCTTCTTCAGTTTCTACTTTGTGTGAAGAAGATATTTGTAAGGCTTCTTCTAATCTGTATTAGAAACAACATAGAAAAAAGAGGTTCAATTATAAAAACTGAAATTCTTTAAATTGTCACTGGTAGTTGGAATTTATAGTCTCCCTTGGGGAATTTTTTCCACATGTGTTTATGTGAGGTTCATTTGTTTTTGTTACTAATAATTAAAAGTATTTGATATGGGGAACTAAAGGAAGCACACTAGGAAACATATAAAGGTAATCAGTGGTTCCATTCCATGGTGACTTACTGAGATAATTTTTTTTTTTTAAAAATGTGAAATCATTATTTAAACACATTTCAGACATGTCAGTATAACAGAGTAGGCAATGAGTTTAAGCTCTTTCTAGTTATTGTAACTATTAAGAGACAGACAAAATTTAATACTAAAAATAAATCACCAAATTGTCATGAGTAACAGAGGCCAGTGACCACATTGCCATGAACACAGATTTCATAACCTGTTCTTTTTATGTCTTCTTTAGTATCATACAATTAGTACATCAACAAGACTGCTACTTTATTAACAAGTTTAATGAAAGTGAATACATTTTCCATAACTTCAAAATTTTTTAAATTATCACTGAGTTAAATTTTATGGGGAAAATAGAAATTTTACATGTTCTCATTTTGCTATGAGTTTCCTCAGTTGCGGACTTCCTGCATGCTTCTGTATTTTCAAATAGGCCATCACTTAGTGATTGTTTCTTAACCTTTGAAATATATAGCCACTGTGTCTGGTGTTAAATTCCTTTTGGAGAGCCCTGTGTCCTGTCAAGTGTTTGCTCTGTTGGATTTGAAGCAAGGTGACTCATATGCATTTAGGAAGTGACTTCATTTGAGTGATTTGACATCGTCACATTGTATTCTTCTGTTTGCTTTGAAGCTTTTCATTGTCTGTCGTATCAGTAGATG
Source organism: Rattus rattus (assembly GCF_011064425.1). NCBI lineage: Eukaryota > Metazoa > Chordata > Mammalia > Rodentia > Muridae > Rattus > Rattus rattus. The sequence continues at coordinate 69,450,969 of NC_046154.1, forward strand.
CAAAAGCTGGTTTCCATGAGTGTCTTTTTCTAGTACCGTGCTTTCATGACTGGGAAAATGCATGACATTAGCAGTATACCACATACACATGCAATTAGAGATTTTAAAGCCACTGAGGGATGCAAGCTAAGGATCTGAGTCCAACTCAGGCAGAAACTTATGTCTGAGAAGTCCTTGTACTCGTCAAGCTCTTTGAGAGTTTAATATTTAAAGATGTCTCTACATACCCTTACTCAGGGTTATGGTTATAATGATAACAAATTTTTAAGCACATGGCTTTCTGTGTTGTTTTCTTTCCCCACATTTTCTGTTTCATTCAGTGGTTAGTACAACATTAGCTTCCTTAGTGCATCATAGTGGTATTGATGAGTTCCATTAGGCTTGCTGATAAAATAGGAATTAGTCTTGCTGATAAAAAGTTCATATCTATGTGTATATTTTTAACATCCCCCACCCCCTTGGATGCAGCTGAAATAGGAAATGGAAGTAACAAGACACTTTTGGAAAAATCTTGTTTCTGTACACAGTGCCAGAAACCACTAGGCAGTGGAAATACCACGAGGAAGCTTGTTTCTACAAGACTCCCAGACTGATTACCAGACCAAAGAACTTTCCAGAATTTTAGCTTCAAGCAATCATTTAAAATTGAGGAGGCAGATCCAGTCCTGCTCAGAGCCACCTATTGCTAATTATAGTTGTCCGTGATATCCCAGTGATGTCGTGATCAACCAGACCCAAGTGTGGCTCTGATATTTCTCACGTTCCTTCCAACATACCAAGTATTAAAATCAGTTAACTTCACTGCATGTAAATTACAATGTCCTTAACATTTTGGATCTTGCCCGAAATACCCTGTTTTCACCTCATGCAGTAGATGGCTTTATTTGTACCTTAGAACTTGTTGCAACTGGGAAGTTCATGGTGAGACCTGTTTGATTTTGTAGGTTGAGTGTGTTTTGTTGTGTTTGTGTCTTTGAACTGTTACGAGACTGTTACTGTCTTTTTGGGGGAAGGGACTATTTTTATTTTTAACAACAACAACAACAACAAAAAAGAATCCTTTGGGAAACCTCAGAAATTTAGTTACTGCTTTGAACCTGTGGAATTAGAGCCAAAGTTTATTTATATGCTGTATAATGTACATTGCAGACAGGTTATTTTGGGAAGTTAGAGGCATCAGTTTTTCAGAGGTATGTCTTCCCTGGCAAAAGCTTGTCCATGCCAGATCTGGATAGATGGCTTTGATGTCAGCTGAACACTGCAGCCAGAGCTGCTGTGCTCATCCCATGAGAATGGTTACTGAGTCTCCCACTACTTTCAAATAACTCTGGCTTCCTTTTAGGACTGTGTATATCAGTGGCTCTCAACCTCCAAATGCTGTGGTCCTTTAATACAGTTCCCCATTCTGTGGTGACCTCAACCATAAAGTTATTTTGTTAGTACTTCATAAGTGTAATTTCTCTACTATTACAATAAAAAAGGTAAATATGTAATATGCAGGATCACAGATCGGTGCCTCACAGGTTAAGAACCACTGGTATGGACAGCCAACAAGGGGCAGCTTTTTAGCTTTGCATTTCAATTCTGTTAGGTAACAACAGTCTTACTCCTTTGCACTCTTTGGTAACAGTGCAAAGGCAAGGCTTGGTGTTGGATACTTTTAAACATATAAAACCAGCTCTGTATCCTTTCTTAGCTGATGAAAGCCAATGTGTATAATACAGGAGATGAAACAAAACGTGTCCCTTTTGGAAAGCAAGAGAAGGGAAAGATTAGAGCAGTTGTCTGAGGTTTATTCATAAGGTTCTCCTAAGTTTTCTTCATTAGCTAGGGGGGAGGTAATCTTTACCCTCGGTGATCTTCTAAATACTGGAATAATTGTAGGAGAAAGGATTTTAAATTACATCTAGACTTTATAGCAACACTCTTCTAGTTTGCTAATTAAATAAATGCTGTAGTTTCAAATAACAATTTACCTATTTATTAGGGGGAACTAGGATTCCAGGAACTTAAACAAAAAAAGGAAAGGAAATATAAAGGAATCCAGAAATTTATCTCCTTTTCTTAAGCATGTTTTGATATTCTTTGGATTTGGAATCTGTTATTACATTCCTCTCTCCTCTGTGCTTTGCAGAGTAGCTTGTCCAGACATACAGACATTAAACAAAAGGCTCTTCTCAAGCAGCAGACTGGATGGTCAGTGTGGGTGTGTTTTGTTACAGCTTTTTACCCCATGATACGCTATCCTCAGAGGTTGCATTGGGCTTTGAGTCTCTTGTCATTCTCTTTGCTGCCGCCATATCCTGCTACCCTAGAGTACTCTAGGAAATGCTCCTCACTTTATTTTCCTGCTCGCTCTGTGCAGATTTGAATTACCTTTTTATTTTAAATGTTAGTTGCTCTCACTCTTTGAATATCAATGAACCAAGCAAGCCCCATCTCTCCTAGTACACCCTTAGTTTTATCGTTCCTTCTCTCACTTTCTAGAGGTCATTAGACTCCTTTTCCAAACCCTGCAACCATTTTTGTCAGGGTATCCTTTAAAGGTTTTTTTTTTTCTTTTTTAATTTACATTTCAAATGTTATTCCCTTTCCCGGTTTCCCGGACATAAGCCCCATCCCACTCCCCTCCCCTTCTTCTATAAGGGTGTTCCCCTCCCCAACCACCCCCCTTCTTGCCCCCTGATATTAAAGAAACTCACTATTAAAAATCCTTGATTTTTGACATTTAAGCCCTGTATATTTATATGTTGAGTTTATTTAAAAAATTTGTTGAGAAATATTTAGCTTGCTGGTTGAGGTTTTGTTCTCACTACCGATTTCTTGTTTTTGTTTATCTCTGTAAAATATTGATAAACCTCGATGTTATCAAAATATTTAAAAATATTGTAAAATAGGAAATTAAACCAACTAGAACTGATAGTGCATTTACAAATAAGTTTTATAAGAAAAAAAAAGACAAAATTACCAAGCAAATAAACAAAATTATTCCATAACATCCTCTGAGAAATACGTTTATTCAGGGAAGTTCTTCTCTACCAGTGTTCAGAATAAGTTTCTGAATTAGGGCAATTTATGGTGTCTTTCAGAGATCCCAGTCATTTTGCCAATAATATAACATAGAACAAAATTCATCCCTTTTTGACTACAGGAGAAAAGTCCAAAGCATTAGCTTCATGTTAAACAGTTCCATACTAATTATCTGGCCAGACAATTGCTTAAAGGATGCAGGAAAGTCAAACATCCACAACTCAAAGGGGATAGTGCCCGTCATTCAGCCTCACTTACTGTGGAAATGTGGCCTCCATATGGGTCTGCTCTATGTAACTTACACAGATCCTGTTAGAAACCATCTACCAAGAGGCACTGAACAAGTTATCACTTCTGTGATGGGACAGGTAAGGACAATGCTGGTGTTCCCGGGTTGAATCAAATGACCACTTTCCCTCTCTTTCCGTATGCTCTATTTCTTGGGTCCGGACTTTGGCATTCAATAGTGAGACACTCGTTAGACTCTTGGATCTGCTACCCTCTGGAAGTAATTGTATTTAGGATGCCTCTTTACCTCTAGGTAGGCATCCGGGTTTTGTTTGATTAATTATGACAATGTCATTAGGGGACATTGGGAAAATAATACAAGCCGAAGGTTTTAGCTCTGATCAGAATATTTTAAATAGAGAAAAATTAGGCAAATTCAGAATACAACTAGAGTTGAATAGATAGGCTGGGGAAAAGAATGTATTGACGTTTGCAAAAGAGAATGGTATTATTCCTGCATACTTAATTTCATTGAGTTTGCACAGGGTTGATTTTGAATCGAATATTATTCATATTCATAACCTTATCAGAATGCAAAGTGAGAGGAGCCTTATTAGGCAGAGTCTGTTTAGGGGGAAATACCGTAAATTGCTCATGTTGGCTGGTAAAGAGAAAGACTTGACCAGCATAGTTATAAAAATAGCATGATCCCCCACAGGTGGTGATGCTTTAGGCTTTGCCAAATAACCTACAGTTGTCATAACCTTTGCCTGTAACCAAAACAATTTTAATGGATTTGATAGCTACTGAAACTTCTGTTGTTGAAATTAGGTTATATTCATGGCATTGAACAGATTATACTGAGAATATTCTTCAAATGGTACTTACTTTGTTCTTTTGATTTGGTGATTTTTATTGGCATCACACAGATGTACTTTGATTGTAAACTGCTGTTTACTTGGTTCTGTGTTGGAAATATTATTAAAATGTTGCGGCACCACCTTTCAGAAATCGTTAGAAATTATTAGGCTGATAAAGACAATGTGGCAAACATCTAAGAACGTAGTAACATAAAACTTGGGAGCAGTTTTGGTTATGACAGAACCATGAGTAGGTGCAGAAATAGTTGTTGAGGTCGTCACAGTACAGCTGGGGAAAGGGTTCATATAAATGTTAACAGCACAAGTTCCTCAGTTAGAATTTTTAACAGTCCTTGAGAGGAAAACAAGATGAGAACTTGGGTGGTTCGGCACTAGTCTTTAGAGTGGCCACTGGAGGTAGAGCTTGAACACAGATGAGGCTTTAACCTGTCTTTCTAGGAAAGTCTCAGTACTACTCGTAAGTGTAGTCTTGGCTTTCTTTGAACAGGGACAGAACCAGAACACCAGCATACTGATGTTGATCATTGCTGCAGGGACATCAGATGTTAACAAGAGAGAATTTGGCCTTCTTCTCCCAGACAATGGCAATAATCTATAAGTAACTGCTGTTCGTTATGTTGCAGAGGCAAATTGCGCAGAAAATTATGGATAATTTTAAAAAGATGAAATACAGGTGGCTCATCTAAAACAGACTCCAATTAAAACCACATTGTATTAAATAGAGCCTGTTTCAGATAGACTCTTCTCCATGCTAAATCTGAATGAAGCAACAATGTTAGGTATAATAGCTGGTATCTGGATTTTAATATGATCAGTTCTCAGGCTTCAGGGCCCTAATATTACCAGCTGGTATTAAGAAACCAAGTTTCTACAAAACCTGATTATATTGTTTTTCTCTGGAGTGTTGTAGTAGGAATCCTTGAGAACATTGCTTTTATGGGGTACAGGTTTTACACAAATGTCGTTGATACTAAATTTGGGTGTTGTCAAAATTTGTATTATAAATTGTGTGTGTGTGTGTGTGTGTGTGTGCGTGTGCGCGCCTGTCATCTTACCAAATGATTTAAATTTGGGATTGAGGTGGTGTATCAGTTCAGAATGGGATGGCAGCCCCCCATAATAATGGATAGTCGAAAGTGTGGCCAGGAGCTCAGTGCACAGTTTTGACTTACTTGGAATACTCATTCAAGTAACCTTATCGACTTAATAATTTATCTAAGTTTTGTTTGACCTTATAATAATGCACAATAGCCAGGGCTTTGACAAAGCAATCTCTTTAAATATAGAGTTCTGTCCATTTGGCACAAATTGATCTGGTAGAGTGACTTAGAAATCTTGATTCTTTTCCCTCTAGTCTTTCTTTGTTTTCAGAAACATGCATAACCATGGCAGCCTTGGCAGTTTATTTAGGTCACCGCTGTGAGCTGCTAGAGAGGCAAGAGAACCGGGCCGTGCATCTGTCTGTCTGTCTGTCTGTCTGTCTGTGTTTGATTCCCCTGAGATCAATGACTACACAGTGTCAACAATTGCGGTGTCTTCAGAGAATGCTCCTTTCAATTAAAAGTAAGATGGCAGAAAGGAGAGGCTAGTGCTTTCCACCGTACCGACGACACTGCAGACAAAGGCAAGGGCAGGTTCTGCCTCTTTTAGAACATGGAACTGTGTGGCTAGAGGGCTTCTTGAGTTTTTATTGAGAAGACAAGGGACTAAAGCTACCTTTATATTTATTGAGCTTTTGGTCCCTTGTGTTTTCCATATGGATGTCCGCACATACTCAGGAATATATCCCAAAGTAATTTTGAATGTGTCTGTGGCAGTAAATCCTCTCACTGGATGCGTTACTGAGTGGCTTATTAGGCTGACTGTTTTCAGCCATGTTTGAACTAGGGTGCCTACATTCAGCAGATACAGTCCTGCAATGGTCTCCAAGCCTGGGGTGTGTTGTGCAGGGCTGCTGCTGTAATGGGATGGGTGGATGATTATTCAGTGTCAATATGGCTTTTGACTTTGTGGGACTGCTTGGCAGTTAGAAGCTCTATTTAAATAAGGTGTTGCATTTATTAGTAAGGCAAAGATTTAGATCTATGGACCATTAATTATGTAAACTCTGAATTAACAAAGCCTAGCTTGTAGCCCAAATTGTGAGAGTATGCTTGGGAATGTAAGTGGTGGGGTGAAGGGAGGAGAGGAAAACACGTGCAGAAGCCTTTCCTGAACTGTTTGATAACAGTGGTTGGATATAAAGCAGTTTCTGATTTTCAAAAACAAAACAAAACAAAAAAAGGCATCCACCCCCCAAAGTCTACATATGTTTTAGTAATGACGTTCCCGAGTGTGGCTTCTAGTGAGAACCAGAGATTTAATTTTTTTTTTTTTTTCTTTTTGGTTCTTTTTTTTTCGGAGCTGGGGATCGAACCCAGGGCCTTGCGCTTCCTAGGCAAGCGCTCTACCACTGAGCTAAATCCCCAACCGAGATTTAATTTTTTTAACCCAAAATTTTATATTGATAGAAAAGGGGGTGGGAGCAGTTTTCCCTCATGGAGTTTATGTGAATTTAATACAATTTTACTGCAAATTTACTCTTGATAGCTCTCTTCCCACACAGTGTTGAAGTTTTGAGGGTGCCACTAGTTTACTTTTTTTCTCTCCCCATATTCATTTTAAAACCAAAGAGTATGTAATCTTCAATGCATACAATGCTTGGTAAGCTGCTTTTGCATACTCATGTGTTGTAAACATCCTCCTTGTCATAAAATAACTAAGTTTTGATGTTTTTTTTTCAAGGACTATATCAAAAGTTTGGTTTATAATTGCTTTTCCTTGACAGAGTTGATCTTGTACTTTCATAGGTCAGGTTTGAACTTTCTCTTTTGGAGTCCCATGTAAGGTAGCAGTTGAGTGCTACAGGGATGTTTGAAAAGCATGGTATCTCCCTGTGGATCTGTGTGCTGTTCTTATTTATGGGTAGCTGTCCTTTCAAACTGGCCTTTCAAACTTGAGTAGGTGTCCGTCATTGCCTTCTCTCACTATGGATGGCGTGGTTCCATCCTTCTGGCTTGAGCCAGCCTCTGTTGATAGATTTGATGAACGCTTGCTTTTGACCAGGCCCTCAGGACATGTTCCCAGTGATGAGCACCCGAATTCACTAGGAATGATTCTAAATCCCGAGGGTCAAAGTTTCACTTCATGTGGCAGTTCTTCTTTAAATGGTTCCTTGATGCTAGCTGCATTCAACACAAACAAAAATAGTCATAGAACTGTGGTGTAAACAAAGAAGATGTAGTGTTATTGTGACGTTTGGATTAGGTTACTGCAGAACCCAGCATCTTTTTGACAAAAGCTAAAAATAACGTGTTTGGCTAATTAGGCGATAAAAGCAAACATCAAAGGCAGACCTTTCCGCTAGACCTATAGTTGCTTCATGTATTTAAAGCACTAGCCAACAAATAAAGCATTCCACCGTTATTGCTAGTTCTTAGTTGAGACTTAGTGGAAAACAATATTCCTAGGTATTTGTTTTCCTCAGCACGATAATTAGCCTACATAAAAACTACCAATCACCAAATGATGGTGAGGTTTTAACAGCTACTGCCTTGTCACAACAGACACTTAAAAACCATTTCTGTTTTCTCCAGGTAATACATCTAGATTAAGACTGTGGAGTATTTCTTTCCCTTTCAGTAATATTTATTCATGGGAATGCTGTTGCACAGAAAGAAAAAGTGCATGCATGTAAAAATATCTTTGGCTTGTCAGGGAGGTTGTTTTGTTCATTTTTTTCCCATAATGCACTTTAGTTACAAATGAAACTTACTCTTGTGTGAAGGGCAAGTTTATGTGGTAGGAATTCATGCAGTTACTACTGGCATCAGTTGAAAAGTCTCAGCGCTCTCAGTGTGTGTACTTTCAGGTGTGTGTGTGTGTGTGTGTGTGTGTGTGTGTCTGTCTGTCTGTCTGTCTGTCTGTCTGTCTGTGAACAGCTGTGTTTAGTGTCATTCCTTGCCCACTCTGTCCACTCACTTATTTAGATACATGTATATAGACCACCTTTAGTGAAGACACACGATATGTCCCACATGTGTCTCTGTACATGTACGTATTTGTGGGTAAGAGGTGTTCCTTTTACTGCTTTCTTACAACATTCTGCTTTACAAAGTACCGTTTTCTGAAAACGGTACACTTTTAAGTGTTGTGGGGGTTTTCTCCCGATCTCTGTAGTTCCTGAGACTTTTTCTAAACAAGATGGCTGGCATATACTAAGGACAGGGTGGAGGCAGAGCGGCCCGAGCAGGCAGACACACTTATATTGCTGTGGTTTCTCAATGCAGCTGCCTTCAGATGGGCCAGGCTTTTCGGCACTGGTTCCACTGCCAAAGTGAGACTGTCACACAGCTGGTAGTACTTACTGTACTCGCGGGAAGGTATGTGATTCATTAGTTGGAACCGTATGTTTTTCACCAGTTCTGGTCATGTTTTTGTTAGGATGTGGTAAAAACATAAGCAGAGGGTGAAGGGACAATGGAAGCATGTGACTTGTTAAGGGCTGGCCCCAACCCATTATTAGCTAAATTGTACACCATAAAATGTCCTCTGTACCTCATAAGACAAATGACTTAATTTTTTATTCTTCAGTTGAGGTCATTTAGTCATAAGTAGTAAAAATTATCAACACTAAGCTCTCTTTTTCTTTTTTTTTCTTTCTGTGAAGTATCATGATCCATTTAAACCCCAAACTGTAATACGAAGAGAAGTCATGCAAGTAAAAGATATTAATTTGCTGAAAAATGTCCATGACGGGTGAAGAACTTTTAACTGGAGTGAACTCTTGCTACTGATAAAATATGAGTGTGGTATTGCAGTTAATAAGAAACACTACTAATACCACAGGCTATGTGGAGAACAATAAAAGGGAGCTTCTCTGTCTACACATGAGCAAGCTTGGTAGAGTTGCATGGGTGGCTGAATGAGACAGTCTCACATACTTCTGTCACTAATAGGGCTGTGCCAGGGTGTTTGCAGTGTTTGCTCCTGGGGTTGTGCAGAGCCCCTGGGGTACACTGCATCACCCCTTGGCCCTTTATTGGGTAATCTTTGAGACTATTTCACACCTGCACGGACTGTCCACAGGAGATGTTGTACTGTCTGTACGTAGGTATTTGCTTTCAAGTTCACTCCCCTCTCAGTCCTCCCAACACTACTGCTACCTTGGCCCCGCTCTCCTAATCTACTCTTGCAAAGGTGGCATTTTTGAAGCCTTTGTGGGTAGTCTATTGACAGGTTAGGCATCCACCCCGACTCTGTTTTCTAACCGTTTCCTTTTGGAGTTCTGCACCGTGCAGGCCTCAGCACATGTGCTCCTGCAGTTGCAGCACTCTGCAGAATTAGAACCAGGTCTGTCTCTGACAATTAGCTCAACTGGCTACAGCATAAATAAAGGAATGCGCTCAGGGGCTGTAGTCTGTGACATGGTTTAACAGAGCGTAAAAAGGTGCATCTGTTCCCTGCCCACATTCAGTCACCTCACTGTCACTGGGAAGTTACCGACACGGAGACATGCCTGTGCTGTTTGGTAAACAAGCAGCAGGTATTAAATTAATGGGGCTGCGAGCGCGCGCTAGGCCGCTTTATTAAAAGCTCTGCTTTCTGAACTCACTGCTGGGTCACAAGCCGCCACTAGAGTATCTATTAAGATGACTCATGGCAGGGAAGACTTCAGCACTTTGTACTCACTTCTAGAGGGGACCGTTGACCTCTGGAAGCCTGATCAGGGAGAAAGGGAGCAGGAGGAAGGTGGCCAGTGGACATTTGCTTCAGATTTAGTAGGCTGAGCAAGAAAGCTGAGGGCAGCACAGAGCTAGGCCGAGGTGTAAATTAGATTTTGGAATCCCGTCCCAAATTGCAGCTGTCATTTTGTTGTTGTTAGTTTCCCTTGCTTTTGTACCTTAACTCTCCTCATGGCTGCTATTTGATGTGCGTTCTGAAATGAAGAAGGAGTATCTGGGAAGTGTATTTTTGGTTACCTATTCTGAGTAGGCAATGAAATTCTGTAATTTACTTTCAGGTCTTTTAGTTAGACATTTGTTATATCTTTGAGCAGTTTTCTGCTTTTTAATTTAATATTTTAATGGTAAAACATATATATATATATACGCACACATATATAGTCCATACATGTATGTGTATACATGTGTGTATATGTGTATATTTATGTATATATGCATGTATATATTTGCATGTATGTATACATAATCATGTGTATATACATATGTGTATATATGTATGCATATAAATATATGTATGTATACACACACACACACACACACACACACAGTCTGTTGCTTTCACTTAGTGATACAATGGTTGCTAAGGTGTGTTTTATCCCAGCTTCAGAATTCTTTGCTAGATTGTCATGTTAGTGGAATATATTGCCATGATGAGTGGCTCTGTGTTCCCATTATCCTGTCCTCTTTAAGCATTCAGAAGACTTACTGAGGTCTGAAGGCAAATATAAGAGGTCAGTTTCTGGTGTGCACATCTGTGCTGAAGAGGCTGTTACTTAAGAAAGCTCTCTGCTTTCTTCCTATGTATGTTTCTTTTTAGGGTCCCAACTATCTGCTCATCCACTAAAAGATGATGTAATGCCAATGGTATCTCACCCACACACAATTTGAAGCAAAAATGATTCCAGTTGGCCGGACTTAATGTGAATGACCAAAAGGCGTTATGCACCGTCCACTGTACTTGAAGAGTGCATCTTGGAATCTCTTTTCTGTCTTCCCAGCCTTTTGGTTCTCATCCTGGAGATCTTAAAACTGCACCCTCGTGCATGCTGTCCTGCCCCGTCTTTTACTGCAGACTTCCATTACAGAGTGGTGTCTGGGTGGAGGAGTGGGATGGGAGAGGTGGCAGGCATGCGGAGAGGAAGCATCCGTTTTCATTGTTGGAGAGAGGCTGACACAGGAAAGTAACCCAGTCTGGACAGTTAGTGATGCCCAGGACTCTTTATCTTTGTAACATCTCTGCTGTATGAAGTTTAATAAGGCAGCTGTGCAGGTTTTTAAAAGCCAGTGGACTCCATTTTTCATCTGTGTGCCCCTGCCTTCGCTCCGAGCTGCTTTCACTGCCTATTTCCTTCTCCCCCCTTCCTCTTTTCCTCTATCTCAGGGGAGTTCCCTGAGTAGCAAGACTGAAAAAGAGCTGAGGTTTATGTTAGAAGAAATTAAGGTTAATGATCATTGGCTCATTTTCATATTCTGTGGGTGTGGATGCAGTGTAATCAGTGCAGGTGGCCCTGCCAGTTGGGAGTTTTTCTTTGTCATCAAGAAAATAAGGAGAGTGCAGGGATTGAATTACCACAACTATTTCAGGGCTGAACATATTTCATTTCCCTGATCAGGTCTGGTTTAAGGACACAAAGCTGACATTAATTTTATACAAAGAAAGCACAGCATTTTTTTTTGTCTTATAATTTGACTGAATGCATAGGGTAGATGCATGTTCAAATTTAATTCTAGTATAATCTTACAAATAATTCTCTGAAAAGCAAAGGCGTCTTGATTCAGTTTGACAGTTTATGTTTCTGTGCCCAATTACCACTTAGTTATTGAATGTTAAAGAGCTGCCTTCTAAAATGTGCTCTCTGACTGGGCCAATTGGCTTCCCAGCTGCCTGCGATTACATGTGAGGTGCTCCCTTCCAGCTCTTAAAAGGATGTACACATTTGAAGTAGTTGTGTTTAGCAGAGGAAGTGGGGGATTTGGTTAGGAAGTGCTTGCTGGCCTTGAAAAACTATCTCGTGAGCCTTCTAATTTCAGCCACATAAAGACTTCTCTATAAAGAAATATTTGTTGGATTAAGACAAAAAAAGGACAAACGTAAATGCCCAAACTAGGAAAATAACCTTGACTGAGAAAAAAATTATGACTTCCTTTTGTTTTTGTGTTTTTTATACTACTGACGTTTCTGCAAGGGAAGCGTTCCGGTTAAATACATGGGAGAGGGAGATTTAAAAGTTGGCGAGAGACAATAAAAGTCTCTGAGGAAGAGGGTCCAGCACTCACCATGCATGGCTGGTTTTGCTTTTGTAGCAAAATGTGTCAGCCTGCTCAAGTGTCCTGGTCTGGGGTTTAAGGCACAAGGTTTATTTGGCTGTTCCACCGTGGGTATAATATTAATGATGCTGATGTAAAATTAACTTTTATGTTGTGTGAGCACTTTTTCCTCGCCTCTCCTTTAAAGTGACAGTTTTCTGAACTGTATTTGCCTAGGTCTGTCGCTACAATGAACATTGATGTCATTTTGCTCTCATTGTGAAACATTTGCTATAATGAGGTGTTTAGACAAAGTGGAGGTGTAGGTGGGCTCTGCTTTGGATGGTCTGTGGCATGAGTCTACATGCAGTTCAATATTCATGACATGGCTGTTCATATAAATACTTGGAGTTATTAACAACACATGAAGAGACCATCCCCAAACATTCTGAGGGCAAGAATGTTTCAGTGGTTTATGTAAACCCCTTGCTGTGAAAAAAAAAAAAGATTTAAAAAGATAGTTTAAGAAGTAGAATTGAGAGGTCACACTTTGGAATATTTTAAACAATAAATTTAACATAGTTTAAGAAGATACTGACTAATCTAAAATGATTCAATGGAATGATTTCCAAGTGTCCAGTTTTTGCAAAGGGTGTCCTTGGTTTAGGAAGCATCAGGCAAGCAGGCAGATGTGTGTTTTCTCGTTTGCTCATCACTGGATCCTTTCAGCTTACGTACTACCGATAGGTCTTACACTGACCCCCGCCGGGTTTTGCTGAATGTCTCTTGACAATAGCCGTTCTCATTGTGACCTGCATGCAGCTCTTACTAGCCCAGAAATGAAGAGCCATGAATCAGTTTAGCATTGCTTTGGTGGTTACCTGTGATATACTAGGAACGCTTACAGAAGCAGGTAGTTGAAGCCAATGTTTTACTTTTCACATAGGTTAAAGAGTAAAAATTAGCTTTAGGGTCAGATCTGCAGTAAAGAAGAGCTTCTTCAAAGGGTCTCTGGGCTGCATTTCAGAGCCAGGGAGTAGCTTAAGGCAGCCTATGGCTTTTCTGCCAACCTGTAGGTATGGACAGTGCTAGTCTACTCACTCTGTCTGTTACTCACTTCTGTCTGTTACTGATCCTTGCTTTTGATTGTTTCTTTCAGAAGTCCTTTCGTATGGACACGTGACCTATCACAGAGCTCCCAGGCCGGTCTGTTCTACTAACTGTATATTAAGTTTGAACTCACTGTGCCAGGACCATAGCCTGTACCTCGTGGTTTCTAATTCTTAGCTTTCTCTTGCTGCAATCCTGACAAAGTGACATAGCCTACGCAGGGACAGCAACGAGAGGCAGGTGAAATCCATCCCGATCCGTTCTGTTTAACTGGGCATATAAAAATGATCATTGGCATCCGTGACAAGTAGAAGTGCTGATGTTAATTCTCATGAATGCCTCTCGTGATGCTTTACACTGTTCTCTTACAGAATCCTTACTATCTGGTGGCTGATTTGACTACTCTGAGTCTCGACTGCAGTATATCCATCCGTGGAGTTTTGAATGATTTACGTATACAGTGGCATACATCAGCCAGGCCTCCACTTAGCCAAGACAAATGGTTTAGTTTCATGTACATATATTAAAAGTAGTTAATTTTGTCCCTAAATTGAATATTCTCCTATTTCTCCTTTCATTTATCTGATCCAGGCATTAGACTGACTCAAATCCTCAATATAACCTATATAGCTAAAATGTTTATACCTATCAGATACCCTGGAGAAGAAAGCTGTATGTTCCATTAGCACTCATAAAACAGTAACATAGAATTAAAGACTTAAATGTCACTTGGATTGTTGTTGCTTAGGGGCCTCATCCTTTTCAACAAGTGACCCTGCCAGTCAGTATAAATGTGGGAGCTCCAGGTCCTTCTCTGCAGTGGACTGCCCAAGAGCCCTTCACAGAGGTGCTTTATAAAACAGCACACACTTGTAACTGATGCTGTCCGTTTAGCTATTGCCGTGCCTTGTATTTTAAGGAGTGCAGACTCCAAACCGGTGACAGAGCCACCCAATCTTTTCTGAGATTCAGTACGCAATTTTTGCCCTCGGAAGCGTCTTACCAGCAAACTGCAGTCAGATAAACATATGATATTAAACGTGAATTCCTAGTACACACATACATGTGCATACATACACATGCACACACACACATTTATACAAGCACAGACCTGGAACTCAGTTTTTTACTTTGTGAATGTGTATCTATTATTCAGGGAATAGATTTTCTTTATTTTATGTGTTAGGTCGGATTATTATCTATGAGGCTTTCTGCGATTTGCATACTTGTTTAGGCGGAAGACACTGAAATTCCACCGAAAATTTAAGTTATAAAAGTTATCAGAAGAAAATGTACACTCTTATGTTAATGGGGTGGTTTGACTCTCTTTCTAGGGGGCAAATTGATTGTACTCTTAGAGAGAAGGCAAGAGACTGGGATGGAGGATATTTGACAAGCTCTCAGGGTATAGTAGTAATGCAGCCCTCATAAGGCCAATAAACAGATATAGATTGTTTGCTTATGCAGTTTTACTTAACATGGCACGTAAAAATTCTTACTGGTGTAAGTAGTAGATATAAACAGTGGGATGGCCAGTATAAATGCTGATAGGGTTGTTTTCTGCCTTTTCTGCCTTCAAATCACTTACAACACAGCTCTGTTTGGACTCGCTGCATTTTGAGTCATCATTTATCTTCCTGTGGCCGGACAGTGAAAGTTTACACACTAACCAAGATCTCTTCTACCACAGCGGTGCAACACCTTTTAAAAGGGCAGACTTAGAGTTTTAAGTCCTTGTTTAGGTTCGTGTGGGAGACCTTTGACTCAGATGCACAAGGGAGGAAATAATTGAGCCCTCGGGGTAACAAGTCTTCGGTAGAGGCATATTCTGATTTTTTTCCCTCGCCAACATTTTTGATTCTTCAGTAAAGTAAATATTCTTAAATAATTTGTTACTTTTGTCCTAACTTCACTCACCTAGGAAGCCACGCCGTCTCAGTTTCGCTAGCCACAGAAATATTGCAGGCAGTGTTATAGGAGAAGATAATGTCTTCCTCCACTTCTCTTTTTAGAGATTGAAGGCAGTATACCCTGGCGCTGCCCTGGGCTGAGGCTGTCCACCATCTGTGTAAGGAATTCACAATCCCAGACAAAAGAAATTGGCAAAGTCCTCCTCTGTCTGCTCTCCAGATTCTCTAGATAGCCATAAAACACCTGGACAAAATCAGCAGGTGATGGCAAGAGAAAGAGAATGATCAGTCACAGGCGTCCTTGAAGCCTTTGAACATTACTTATGGCCTGGACGTGGCTGTCACCAGGCACAGTTTGATCTTGGGTGAGTTTTCTGGAAGAGCTTTATTCTCTGGCTCTGTGACAACAGCAGAACCAAATAATACCGTGGATAGGAGAAAGAAGAGGACAGCTAAGGCTTGCCTGCCTCAAGGTATGCAGTTCTAAGTGGTCGCACCTCGATGTGTATAAGAAACAAGTAAGATTGTTACATGCAAAACCGTGCTGTTCAGAACACAATTCTTAGGACAACCCCATTAGAGGAGTTAAAATAGCCTCTTACCTACTTAGAATTCATGGTTTTTTTTTTAACTGGTAGGTGCTTGATTGACATTGTTCATATGCTACGTTCATAAAGACAGTTTAAAACCTACTTTCCGGACTTACAAGGGAGACGGAGAGTTGGCGTTAAGGAATTTACTGGCGTTTAAAGTGTTTCTTGTTGTGACGTATGGAGCTTCCATATAGCTATTGTTCCTAGAACTTCTCTGTATGTGTTTCAGAGGAGGGCGAATGTAACATTAGAATCCTCAGAAAAGTTATGCAAGTATATTTTCCGACATTTTTCCTGTTATGTGCTATGGTTTTTGGTTAATCTCTTTTGTTCTGTTTTGATGCTGTGTCTGTAGTGCTTAGCAGACACTAAGACATCATGTGAGTCACTGCAGTTCTGTGGCACTATTATGTGGAATCAGAATTGCCTATCACAGCGTTTAGTAAGGACAAGTCTGTTTTTAATGGGTCAGGAATTGCGCCGTAAAAGATAATTCTTGGACCAGTAGAAACTCTGAGCAAAGTCCTTTGGTTGTTGTCGTCAGTCAGGAAGTTAGAGTTTAATTTGGTGGTACTTAAGTCGTTTGCCCCTGCCACTTTAATGGTTGCGTTTTAGTTATGCCTCTTATTTCCAGAGAGAGGGAGAGAGAGACAGGGCTGAACCAAAGCAGAAGCTACAGTAATTCAAAATTAGCCTCTTTTGCTTTGGCTCCGTCCACAAATGTAGCCCCTTTTCATATAAATGGCGTCAAGCTTCATTGAATTTAACTCTGTCTTGTTAAGTACATTAATGCTGTGTTCTGTCATTCATTACATGAGAATTAGTTGTGTATTACAAAGCAGGGGTTTTTGTTTGGAGCCTGATCTTCATGGAAGAAGGCTGTACATGGTTGAATTCCCTGTGAGCCTTGAAGACTGGTCTTGTTTATCTGTAACTTGTACACTACCACATGCATCAGGCAAAATGTGGATTGCACTGTTGGGTGGCCCACCTTCCTATAAACAAGAAAGCATAAAAAGAACACTTATCACCTTCCCTCTTGAAAATCCCCTTTCCCTCCATGTATTTTGTCACACTTTTTAAAGTGATCTATACAGTGTCCTTAGAGTGTGTTACAGAAAGTGTTAATATCTTAGAGCAGCAGTAATAATAATCCTTTTACTCAGGGTAATCATGTGCTAATCCTCTGGTAAGTCAGAAGTATTAGATCATTTGAAATTCATTGTGTCAGCTCAGTTGAAATAACTGGTATGGTGCTATAAACATTTAGGGAAAGGGAGTCTTTGAACCCAAATAATAATGTCAAAAAGTTTGTTAGTATTACATTCTCATGTTTAAGGGTTTCACAAGCTCAACCCACAGACAAGAGCATTTTAGTTTACATTGGTATGTAATATATTATTTTAACTGAAGGCTTATTTTTATTTTGTTATTTGGGGAAAGTTCCTTGGCCTCTGGCACTTAGGGGACTTGAGTTTTATGGTACAGTTTTCACTTTGTGATCACTGGAAGCCTAGTGTGCCAGAGTTGCTTTTTTTCCTCCCTCCTTCCTTTTTTTCTTTTTAATTCTTCTTTTCTAAATAAAGCTTTATTGTTTGTTTAAAGCAGAATCCTGGCTTGAATTTTCTCTTTGCTCTCCTATTGCCTATTCTTGGAACAAACACTGATGCTACATATACGTACTTATTTTATTGTGAAATTTTTAATGGAGAGGTTTTGTTTTGTTTCAAGTTTCCCTGCTTTGCTTCTGAGCAGAACTGCCCCTTTGCTGTTTTGTGTGTGTGTGTGTGTGTGTGTGTGTGTGTGTGTGTTCAGTTAAATGATTCTCTTCCCTTCTCATTCATAGCCACAGTAGAATGAGAATCCTTTAGATAAGATTCTTTATTACTGTTAACTTTGTGCCCAACACATAGTACATATTTTTAAAATACTTTTGAATTGCTTCACTTACAGAAAGCTGGAAATTTTGGTGAATTAAGTAAAGTCATTGCCATGACAGTAAATGAATAATTTTGGTGATGAATCACTCCAATTTCTTTTTTATGACGCTGTAAATGCCCCCTAACCCCCAATCCCTGCAGCCTCAATAAAGTTTGACTGTGGTTGCTGTGTGAGACCTGAAGCTACTTGTATGGTAACACTCGGGTATTAACTTGTTGACAGAGCATTGGGATATCGCTGCGGCAAGCGCCAGCCGTTTAATTGATTATCTAGAGTTCTGAGCTTCACTTAGAAGATGGGCAGCCAAGTCACTTGAAGCTTGCCTTTGACTTGTAGTTTGGAAGAATTTGTAGATTTTTCTATGACTGTGTCTGTTAAATGCCACGATACGATTGGGGTTTGCAGATATTCTTACTGAGTGCACGTGGTTAAAGAGAGAGCCCTGCACATTGTGCTAGATGCCACCTCGGGACCCACCATGCTGCTCATGACTTACTTGCCCCATGTCCTCCTAAGAACAGATTTCAGCAATAAGATGGTTTATCCTATGGCAACCAGAATGTAGGATAGCTTTCTCTGTGCTGTTACAGAAATAACTGAGCTCTACATAGAAGTGCTGGAGAACTAAAGCCTGGACTGAGCACCAGTGTCATTAAATGCAACTCGAGCATTTTCAGGCATACCTCAGCTGAGAGAATAAGGCTGCCAGATGGTCTGGTTTAAATCACAGAGACAGTGTGGCCAACTGCAGACTCAACCTCGCGTGGCCCCAGACATCTCACAGTTTTGCATGGCAGAGAAAGGTTGGGGATGCCAGTATTCCAGACATTGGCATCACTGAGGAAGAGGTAGAATTCTACTGGGCATGGCATAGAGATCATAGAGGTCATTCTTTATATACCCGTCATAAGGGAGCCTGGCTCAGAATGGGCAGGATGGACAGTTACCTTTGGTTACTGTAAATGACTATTTAGAGATTAGTTGAGGTGTTATGACTTTCCCAGGATCACGGAGAAGGGTAGCATGGCATAGTGACAAAAGAGCTTGGCTATTTACCTGTAAATCCTGTTCCTACCGTTTGTTCCATCCTGCCAGGTCATGGCTATAAGAACTGCGTGTCCAAGGACCTCATTCAGGAAGTAGATTTTGTATCAGCTACGATTTCTATACTATAAGTTAGTTATGGAGAATGAATGCAGTGCCTAGAACTGTGACTTAATAGGTAAGGATCTCATGTTATGTTTGAGCCATAGGGAAGACTGGACACTAAGAACATTGTGAAAAGCCACCAGTTAAAACAGTCCCTAGTAAAGCAGGCTGCTGGAACACTCTCTGGTAAGCGGGGTAGCAGCAACCACCTTTGTGCCTTTGATGAAGACCTTCCATTTATGTTCTTATGGTGTGCACTCAAAATCCCAGGTGAGCCCATCTCTCTACATCTGCACTGAGGAATAAATAGCTCTGTGGGGCTGTGCGTTGTGCATCCCTGGGGGTGACCTCTACTTTCATTGAGAAGTAGGGCTGTTGTCGTAGTGCTTTCTATGGTGTTCTTTTTGGATCTCTGTCAGCAATACATTCTTTCTCCCTTTTCCTCCTGTCTTTTTGGAACCAAGGTCTTCCAACTATGTAGCCCTTGCTGGCCTGGAACTGACGTTGTAGACTAGGCTGGCCTGAAACTCACAGGGAACAACTTGTTTCTGCTTCCTGAGGACTAGGATTAAAAAGCATGCAGCACTGTACCCAGCCAGTGATAACTTCTTTTGAAATACAATTCCTCGGAGAAAGCTGCTTTTATTTTAAAAACCAAAATGGTTTGCTTTCAGCTTGCACCTTGCCGAGAATATCTATCGCATCATCAGTTTTAGTTCTTCAGAGCTTATTTCTTTGGGGAGGAGGAAGGGAGCTTACAGAATAAGATCCTGATATTGACTGCAGTGCCAAGATTAGAGGAGACTTTACAAGTAGACTGAAATTTGCATTCGTTGGTGATTTTCATGATTGTGTATCAGTGTCCATTTTCTCAAAGTCATTGTGTGATTGTCAGAATATGACTACAGAGCTTTCAACACTGCAATTTAAACCTATAACAAGTCATGTGTTAATAATTTTAAGAACCGGATTTGTATTTCCCTATGCTTCCTGAACGATGTAGTAACATTTCTGTCGGTAACAACGGAAGAATGGCTTCAGACAGAGGCAAAGAGCACGCGTTCATGCGCCAGGAGTGCTTCCTAAACATGTCCCATGCCTTCCAGGAGGCCCTTTAAGGTATGACTGAAAACATTAGGAATGATCATAGTAGTCAGATTAGCCAGGTGAGTTGGCATTGTCTTGGTGTAGTAGAATGGATAATAATGGAATCGAGCTATCAGAATTGGTTTTCAGTACTAGGTTTTCCGTCGACCAGACATGAGACCTTCAGTATCTCTGATGCTTTCTTGCTTATGTGCAGAGAGAAGTGGTGATGAGAGTCCAAGTACATAAACTATTCCCTTGAAGAAGGAAAGGTATCCCTTCCCATGCGTCCTTCTCAGATCTTGGCCGGGGGCCCCATTACGAAAAGACAGATCAGGAAGAAAAACGTGTCCATGCGTTCGAAGTCTGACTCGTACCTGATAAAAAGTATTTTTATAATGAAATGACGTCCTAAAAGGACAATGAAAACTGGGTGGGTTTTACTAGGCTTGATGATGCATAGAGAGTTGGTGGAAAATGAACAGAGAAGACTGTGGATAAGAGGAGTCAGCTGAAAGAAACAGCAAAGCATGCCCTGCCCTGTTATACCCCTCCAGTTAAGTGCACAGCCTAGAATCTGCTTCAGGGAAGAGGACGCAGGAATGGCAGAACGGTCTTGATTGGGTGGTTTCTCAGATTCCTTCATCTTAAAAGATGCGTCGTGGCAATGGGGTATATATGGGACTGTGCTTCCTGACCAACATTACCATGGATGTAAAATTATAGTCTGTGCTCTGGCTTCCATAAGAGTTTGAGAATTGGTTGTCAAGGTTGTCGTTATTATTGGAGGTAAAATTATTAACCTCCTACATTACTAAAGAGCTTCTCCAAGCATTCATTAAGGGTAATGGTTGTGTTGGTCATGTCGAATGCTCTTTCTTACGTGTAGTCATCCTTGTTAGCGAACATGGCTTAGCTAGTAGTAGAATGTGTTTACAGAGGTTTTAGTTTAGTTCCATCCATCCGTCATCTGTTCACAATCCATCTGTCATCCATCTTCCGTCTATGATCCATCATCCATCCATCATCTTTTTTTTTTTCATGTGGGACAGTGACATGGATGGTTTTCAGTTATGGTATTGGGGACGTTTGGTGATTTTGGTTGTATGCAGAGAGACGTTGTGGTGAGAGTTCAATTAGTTCACATACATAAAACATTCTATTGGAAAAGGAAAGTGATCCCTTGATGTTTGGTGTTTTCTTCAATCTCTCTCTACCTTATTGTTTGAGAAAAGTTCTCTCCCTGGATCTGATACTCCCCAGTTCAGCAAGGTTGGCTGACCACTGAACTCTGAGAATCTGCAAGCTTCCGGTTCCAATCCCACCCCAGGGCTGGGGTTACAGATAAGCATAACCTGGCCATGCAGTTTATATGGGTGCGTGGACCCAAACTCATCTTTATCCTTGTTTAGCAAAGACATTACTAAGCCATCCGCCCAGCCCCGAAGTAGGGTGGATTCTTTGAATTCTTACCTTTATCTAAACGGATGTTTTCCAAGTATTCGTTGTTTTAAAGCGCGGCCATCACTGCAAATTGAGTGTGGAATGGACGCATCTGTTTTCGCCTGGTTATTCTGAGCTGAACACAGTGCCGAATGTCAGAGGCTGGGAAGAAGAGGTCACCGTCCTTTGTATCAAGACATTCAGAATTAATATTCAGGAAAGATATGTGAGTTTTCCAGTAACCAGTTGTTTATCTAGGATTCACCCTCTTGCCTCTCCCCTGATATGACCGTTTAGTCTTCTCTGAATGTTGTAGTGATCAACTTCAACATGCAGGCTTCAGTTTCCAGCATCAGTGTGTAGGATGTAAGACATACCATGATTGTGTTTTCAGCCTTTTCACTAGGCTTACACTTAGGGTACCTGATTCAGAAAACAGAATCTATGTCTTTTTTGAGAAAGTTTTTTTCCACAAGACACTATATTCTACTATTTTTCCTTAGGTGACTTGTCTTTTTTGTTGTTGTTAATTCAACTATTATGTGACACCACCTGGACAGTCAGTTGTACATACGTTTTCTGAAGTGTGATACACTTTGTACAACTCTGCATTATTATATAACAGACCCAGATGAAACCTACATCTGCACAATTGGGACTGTAACAGTCACAGTCTTCTAAGTTACAATTGAATTCAGGGATACATATTCTGCGGCCATAGCTGAGCCCAACCTCTGATAGCATCTAGGCACCTCCACCTTATGTTGATTAACTATTATTCATGTGTAAAATAGCTAGGGACACTTGTAAAGTGGAAGGATTTATAATCTAAGTAGTGGGAGGAATGGTATTACTGATGTCCTTTGTGTGTCTGTTTGGTTGCTAAAGCGCTTCTCTCCTGAGGACCTGCACAGCCATGGGATGGTCCGCCCCTGCCATTGCTCCTGGGTTTTAATAATATCCTTTGTTGTGATGATTATTTATTTATTTTTGAATTTAGAATGTTTTTAGGTATAAGGTCTCTGGTTCCAGGGTTAGAATGGAATTGTTTAGTTTTAATGGTACCACGTTGGTTTCTAGTCAGTTATAACAGGCTCCCGATTATGTCTTTAATGTAATGCATTATTTCTTCCATGTGTGGTCCATATTTTAACACTGGAAAAGTATATTAGATAGATTTATATGCAATGGGCACTGTAAGCATTGTATTGGACATATTCTTGGATATTCTTAGTATTTTTTTATGTCTCGCAATTTGAAATGTCATTTTTATTTTTAGTTTAGTCTTGCAGAATACCTTTCCCATAAGTGAAAGAGGCTTTTCTTTTTCCTCCTGTCATCTGATAACTGAATCTTCTGAAATCACAGACAAGAGTTAGATTGATAGGATAAAAGTCTTACAAGATCACGATTTGTATGAAGACATGGCATGAAAAGTGGACGCCCAATAACCTAATGTGAACTCGAAGCTTAAATTAAATTTTTCAGGAAAAAGTAGGTGATGTTTACAGTAGACGAGTGGGTCAGTAGAACAAACAAGAGTTTGAGACACAGTGTTTCGGGCTCTGGGCTTTCTAAGTTACGTGTTCCTGAGATGCAGCCTATGGCTGTGTTACCTGTATACCATTGATAATACATATCTCCTTGGATGACATTCATTCCCCATCTTGACATGTTGATTTCAATTAAATTCCTTTTGCATAAATGCTGATGGTCCAAGTGAAAGGTCTCTTTGAGGAAGGACTGTCAAGTAAAACAAGATAAGATCTCTGACCTTGAAGACCTTGAGTCAGCCCCTCTTCAGAGTCTGTCTATCCTCTATGGGACTCTTTCACTGAGCCTTTCTTACACCCCAGAGAAGCCTCCTCTCTGAATTCCATTTATCTCTTTCTTGTCACATTGACCACATTCCACTTAATATTTACAGATAGTTAAAGTTGACTCTGTGCATGAGTGTTTATTCCTTGAGGACACACACATGCTTACAAATCAGGGTTTCGAATTCTACTGTTCACGTAGTACGTTTTTCAGGACTATCTTTTGAGCCATCCATGAAGGTACAAGACTAAAATTTCTACATAAAAATTTTTAGGGGACTCTTGTCATGTTAATATTTTTACTTCTTACTCTGTATAGTTGGAAGGATTTTATTTTCAATCCCTGGCATTATTACAATGAGATAAAATAGAAATTCAGTCTAACTTTAAGTACAAGGAACATGACTGGGGAGTGGGAAACAGTAGGAGATGGTTTAGTGTACACAGTCCTCCATCAGAAGGCAGACACTTAATCTCAGGAAACAGCCTAATGAATATGAACACTTGGAAAATTAGTTGCCCATTTCATTAATTGTTTATTTGTGAATGAAAGGGGCTAGTCAGGCCGGACAATTGCTTGGTTTCTGGAAATTGGTATACTAAACTATCTCCAGATGTTGGGAGAAAGCAAGACATCCACATTTTATTGTGTGTAACATATTGTTACACAATTCATAATTTGAGCCTGGATTTTTTAGCTTCTGTTTTCTTAGCACTTCATTTTATTTTGGTGTTAGATTTCTCTTCTCCTTTTTCAAACTCAACTATTAAAACAAACGGAAATATTCAATACTGTACTTTCGCTGAAGTTATGCGGTCTAGGTTTAAAAACATTGGACTTGCTTTTGTGTGGAGAAAAATTTTTCTTCTTTGGTGGAACTATTTACATAACGAACATAAATGTATATATGGAGTTTGAAAGTTGGATTAACTTCAGTCAATAGTTGCCCTTAGTAGGTACTTTAAAATCTAACTTAACTTTTATTTCAGGGAATTCAACAAAGATTCCTTAGTAAAAGTTTGTTGACATGATTTTATGCTGTTCTTTCAAGTTACTAATTACTAAATCCTAAACAAAATCAAACCAAAACCAGCAGCTGCAGCAGCAAGCTGTAGATGTCATGTATCACCAGCATGTAGAGTGAAGATGTCCTCGCCTTGCTTTCCTGTCTTTATTCAGTCATTGAAATGATAGCCCCACTGCGAAGCAGTATCAACCCCACCTTCCAGTGACAGGTATTCCAACCCTCCTTTGAAGCTACTTGGGAGTCTTGGTTTTGATGGATAACCAAACCAAAGCAGTGCGGTGAATGTAAAGAGTTGGATCTTGCCATGTCACTTAAAAATGGCATCTGTGCTGCCGTCTGCTTTACAGCTATTTTCCAGATAATTCGAATTATCAGAAGGAAATCCTTCGGGTCTCTTAGGAAAACTGACCTACCTTCCTCTCTTTCCATCTGTGTGCCGTAGCTGCGACTCAGGCGTGGATGCCTTGACTAAAATATCTAGAAGGGCAATTGATAATATCTTCTCTTCATGTTGTGACAAATATATTTAGGCTGCACTTTGTTAGCATAATTCTGCACAGCCACAGACATATTGGACATATTAGAGCATAGAATTAGAACCAGTGTCTGAGCATCCCAGTGTCCTCTTGGACTGTTTTTCTTTTTTACCTTTTTGACAAGGATCTGGATAATTGCTTCAGCAAATGAACTGCTGTGTTCAGTCTGTTTCTATAATTTCATACATTGTTTGCAAGAGAAAACTCCCTGAGTTAATATTTCAAAAATATTTCAAAAAAAGTCACAGTGTAATTACAGGAGGTGCATCAGTTTTTAAAACCTGTGGCGGAAGTGTCAGTGGAACTGACAGCCACTTCTCCCTTGTTCTGTCATAACAAATTATAACCCTTTAAAGTATGGGTAGGCAGGTCTGCCCTGCCTACCTCATCTTTGAAATGGGTCTGTACTCAATGACTGAGCCCGTGTGTGATGGCAGCCCCTGGGAAGGCTCTTGCACTTCAGAGCTTTGATGTCCTTGAACTCTCCAGTGAGGAGAGCTGAAATAGCTTGCATTCGAGTGAGAGTCGAGGGGAACAGAAAGTGGCCAAATTGTTTAAAAGCAGGTTGAATGTTTATTTTTTCTAATTCTATATGGTAGCATGCTCTTTGTTTCTAACTAAATCCTGTTGAATAATTAGGTATTTTTTTCAATGAGAAATACAGGAATAGTTTTATTTTGTCTTCCATTTCTGTGT
The DNA here is from genome assembly GCF_011064425.1 of Rattus rattus. Classification (NCBI taxonomy): domain Eukaryota; kingdom Metazoa; phylum Chordata; class Mammalia; order Rodentia; family Muridae; genus Rattus; species Rattus rattus. The sequence continues at coordinate 69,476,447 of NC_046154.1, forward strand.
TCGTAGAAAGCTGATAAATGATCCTCATGGAACTATTTTGTTCATGTCTCACAGTAGTCTACCCCTCACTCTCACACCGTAGTCAGCTTTCTTCTCATACATAAATTGTTGGGAACTTCAGATTTCTTCTGGGGGTGTTTAGGAAAGATGTAACTCATCGGCCATTCTTTTCAACGTGTAGTGGATCTAATTATTGTGGTGCATCTGGCAGGCATGAAAACCATTAGACAAGCAAAGAGGGCTCCCAAATGCCACTGCACGAGTGTAATTTAAAATGCTTCGGATTCAGCACATCCTTCTTCAGTTATCTCCTCATGCGTTGTCCCATTCTGCTGTGGCTCCATGGCAGCCTTGGTCTTTCCCAACCCCCATCCCTCATTGCTGTACAGGGCGAGAGCTGTATTATGCACCTATGTCTTTCTGGTAGAATTAGTGGGGATAAAAGTTTTATTTACTCATAATACATAAGAGACTCAAATGATGTTCTGCTAAGGGTAAAGTTGAGGTTATTTGGTGTCATATGAACAACAGACAGAGAGCTGAGAACCATAAGAACATGACAAAGCCAAGCCTGTGTTTTCTTCTCCTTAGTTCAGTGAAGACTGAGGATAGTGAGACACCAGAGTCCTGAGGAACAAGGATAAGTAAGAGAAAGTCAGGCATGGGATTCGGATTCAAGGCCTAATGGAGCAATGGAGAGAAGGCTTATTTCTATGAAAAGGGAAGAGCATGGGTTCTCTTGGGACTGCAACAGAAAACAGTTTGCAGGATTAGTTTCAGGCAGTAGCCTGAGTAGAAATGTGCTGTAAAGTATAAACTCTTGGCTAGACACTGCAGTCCTGGAGGCAGAATGCAATGGTAAAGAAAAACAGTAGGAGACATTTCCCTGTTTCCATAAAGACAAAGGGATAAGTACTGTTTCCTTCATATGGTCGACATGGTTTGGACACTTACTTCTGGGTGATCATACTTAGTTTTTCAGTTGAAATACATCCTTTTTGTCCTACCGCAGTGAAGTTGACTTTAACCTGTGTCCCTTTTCACTCCTTCATCAGTGAAGCAAAACTAGGTTAAGAGGTGTCTTCTCTGTAGATCATAGCATCCTATGTACACCCCATTTGCTGTAAGTCACCTTCTACCTTACTGGTGAAGATTCTGCAGTATGCTATCCACCCCACACTTTCTATCTCTGATCCCTGGCCCAGAGTAAGCATTTAGAGAATATTTCTTTAATTTATAATTTCGTGCCTGTCATTTGTACTATAAAAGTTCCCAAAGCTGGTCAACTGTGGCTCTGAAAGGCCCCTTGGCTGGTCACTACCTGCCAGTTTTGAGTAGAGTAGCCATACCTGGTTTGTCCTGTCCCACTCAGCTAGTTGGGATCAACTGCTTCTCTCTTCAGGATGTGTTCCAGGCACCAAGGAACCAGTTCACAAATCTCTCCCTTGAACAGGAGACAAGAACTGTACGTTGAGGGGCTGGAGTGATGACTCAGTGGTTAAGAACACTGACTACTCTGCCAGAGGTTCAATTCCCAGTATCCAACCTGGCAGCTTACAACTGTCTGTAACTCCAGTATCTGACTCCCTCACATGTACCTACATACAGGCAAAACACAAATTTCCATAAAATAAAAGTAAATTACTGAAAAGAAAGAAAGGCAGGTTGGGAAGATACGATATTTAAGGAAGCTCAATAAACTACGTAAGCAAAGCAAGTCCAGCACTTGCCTTCATTGTGTAAACATTACTGTAAATCATCAAAATGTAGCGTTCTGAGAAAACCTGGGACGTGTTAAACGTCTTTCACATGATAACAGGAAATTGAATGGAGTTTGATCTCGCGTCCACACACTAGTGAGTAACAGCACGTAAATGACAGATTTGGAAGTCGTAATTCACTCTTTATGTTTCCTGACTCTTTTCAAGTTTCCTCACGGAACCAGCTTATACATCAAGTGCTGGGAGTAGTTCAAAATGTTTAAACAGCGTGTCTAGAAACTATATATTGCTCATATCAAAAATGTTATTTCAGTCTTATCTAGAAGGAGGATTAGCGGTCATCACAATGACTCTGTCCACCGTCTGATCTTCTGGCATCCTTGGTGGCTTTCTGTACAGAGTATCTCTCGTGAATGGGGGAAACTGTGTGAACTCAGTTGCTACAAGTGCGGAATAGAGGGTCTGAAAAGATAAATAATTCACTAATAGCACATAAGGAAGCCTTTTCTGCTCACAGAACATGGACGTTGAGGCAAGATTTAGTTAAACAAAACTCTTCACACTTTTTTGGGCTGCCTTCTTCCAGTGTGAATTAATCGTCTCAAGACTCTTGATGTCTTTGCTCAGAGGGAAGATAGCTGTGTGGTCTCTCCTGACAAGGTGGCCAGCTCATGAGTCACCCTGCCTTCTGTGTTTCTCAAATTCTTTACCGTTTACACCGGGGGCCTCTTCCCTTCATGGTGAGTCTAGCGGACTTGTCCAGTCATTTGGAGTATGAGCATGCGCAGGATCCAATGATGATGTGTTTTCCGTCAAAAAGGACAAAAGGGTTTTGTGAGTTCGCAGGTACAGGAAAGTGGTCGTTTGTCACCTACTATTTCTTCCTACATCATAAAGCAATTAGGCAGATATAAGAAACATTTTTGAATTATTTTCGCTTTCAAGTCATGTTACTACCACATACTACAGATACATTTAACATAATTTTTCATGACGTTTTTTAAGTAGCGCTGTTGTTAGGCCGACAGAATAACTTCATTTCTCCTTTCTTGCCCTTACTTGTACACGATGAGTGGAGTAGTGTTTGGGCTGTAGCTGAAGAGGCTGTGGGCAGTAGTCATCAGGATAAGTCTGAGTGTCCTAGGAGTATTGATTAAG